>NW_024882674.1:0-216500 GCF_019059575.1 Amphibalanus amphitrite | reverse complement strand
ACTCGTCATATACCACAGGGTATATTGACTTACAACCAGTTCTCTGCCCTCCCTCCTCCCGCGACCCGACCTCCACCGCTGGCCACTGGTACGGACTCCCACTCACCGCTGGCCGCTGGTACGGACTCCCGCTCACCGCTGGCCACTGGTCGGACCTCCACTCACCGCTGGCCGCTGGTACGGATCCTGTCATTCCGTCACTGCCATCGCCGAATCGAGGGGCGACCAGCTCGCTCGGTCGTTCCTCGCTCCACATAAACGGGGGCAGACACTCGGCCGAGCGACTGAAGGCTAACGAACAGAGCACCTGGCTGAGCTGCTTCCGGCACTGGGCGGAGTGGGTTCTGCCGGCATAAGGGTCCCACCCGACTCCGAGGGCGGTCATAGCTGACCAAACGGTCATACCTGACACGCAGTGGCTTATTCTGTGTTTCTTATCCTACAAAGAAAATTAGGCACGTGAAATAAGTTCACTGAGAAAATGTTGGACGAGTATGCATACCTACCATATTTTTCTTATGTGACAAAATGATTATTTATATGATAAACGCACCGTGCCCCCTTTGATTTTGGCATTTTAACATTAGCCCTATGGGCGTTGCATGGAGAGAATGGGACCAAAAGTCGGCAGTGCCCCCCCCCCTTAATTGAAGGTGTTCCGCCGCTACTGATGATAAATAAAATAGTTCTTATCATTTGTTGGGGCATATAAGCAGCTCCAACATAATAGAACATTTTAAACGGCGATCACTATTAAATATCTAGGTTTCGGTCAGATATTTACCTCCCAACGCAGTGCGAGTGATAATGGCGAGATTTTGTGGATTTTTATTACATTTCATTTACAAAATGTGGTTAAATGTCGTGGGCGGACCTTATCGGAAGGAAGGAACAATGCAATCATCGCCATAAATTGACGGGGTCGTAAAGTATGCGCACATGGACGGAAGTTGTGACCATTAAACTGTTAAATTTACGAGCGGCACCAACTACTCCGAATGTAAAGAAATTCCTAAGCCATGCTTTCTATGAAACAGACTGGAGATGTCAGGGGTTGCGGTCGGAGCTGACAGGGGTTGCGGTCGGAGCTGACAGGTTCGCCCTACGGGTGTTGCTGCCTCACGTGGCCAGGATGAAGGCAGCCCTCTGCCGGAGCTGGTCCGGGTCATCGACCTGACCCGAGCAGACGCCGTGGTAGCCGGCGGCCGCGGCGGCCTGCCGATCTCTGGGGCAGCGGAGACCGAACACCAGGTCCGCCGGCTGCAGCCGCTCCTCCACAGTTACCGCCGGGTAGTTCCTGACACCGGCCTCCAGCAGCGACCGGTACTGGAGGTGCACCACCTGAGGAGGGTACAGGTACCAATACGGAACGGCGCTGAATGGGGACCGCCTCGCGGGGCAGATAAGGTGGCGCAGGAAGCTAAATGACCCGGAGCCAGATAACACTTTGACTTATTTTGCACTGCAGCTGAACAGTCACAAACTAAACAAAAACGCAATAGGGAAGACAAAACTAAAAGGATAAGTTATTTCACAACCAGAACCATTTTACAAGTGCTTTCTTTCATGTTATGGAACTCATGTTTCAAAGACATTGTACTTACTTAGCTAGCGAACTTAATAATACAATTGGCAACAGAAAAACACCCTGGTTGTATGTACATACACAACGTACAGCATATGGCCAAGTTACTAATTGGGCTGCTCCGTGACAGACATTACTGTCAAACGGAGATAGCACGAAAACACTCACCGCTGCATTGGAGTGATTGATGTCTTCGAAACAGCTCACCATCAGCAAGATTCGCTGGAGTGTAGAGCACAATAGTGAGAACAATATGAATGCAAGTACTGGGTTGCTTGCTTGATGGGTTGACCAAAAACAGAAATAATAATTATGGCACAATATCGTGAGGCGCAGATCAAAGCTGACAATACATTTCGTTGACCGAGTAAGCGGTTTGTACATTCAGAATATTTCAAAAACATCTTACCTTCCTCCGGCCGGGGGCGGGGTCCCGTCCGCAGAATTCGTTGCTGAAGCGGAACGCGCAGGCCCGGTGTCCCAGACAGCGCTGAAGGGTGGGGTACGGGTCGGCTGACCGGTCACCGCTCTCAGGGGGCTCAGACAGCCGGTACACCACCCACGGTGGCGCGGAGTCGGGCTCCGGTGCCGGCGGTGTCAGCCGGTACTTCAGCTGCAGTGCAGGACAGAATGCACACGGGTTTAGAGTGCAGGGGCTGAATGGCGAATTTGCAAGGCCATATGCATAAGTATTTGTGAATGGGCAAAACAGAAAGGTCACATAATGGTATCCTTTTCTACAGATCATTTAGAGAAGCATTTGGCCTACCATCACAATTCCCCAGGTCATTCAGATAAGTATTAGACCGACTACGACAAGTAACGTTATATGCGAGGTCAAGCCCTGTAACCATCGGTCCGGGGAATGTGATAAAATTACATCCATCTGAGTTCAAATTGTAGCAAGAGAAGGTAACTAAATACTTATAAAAGATACGATCAGAGCACTTCTACTTCACGCATTAACTGATTCATCGCATGTCAACATGCCTCGCTAGCTAAAACACACGGTTGGCATATTATTCCGTAATCTGTGAACTGTTCATGCGTATCACAACCTGTGTCCCGAATTGTCAAAAGGCTAAGCTCTTGAGCCAAATTACATCAGCGTATCACGCAAATGCCAGCTATGTCAGAAACCCTTCAGCAGCAGCCACCATAATTTGAAGAACGGCTTAAATCTAACATTCCAAGAATCCCATGGCTGTTTCACACTAACGTGACCGTTGACTTGAATTCCAAATCCCCAGCTCCCTCACCCTTAATTTCGCTACTAAAATAATAAAAAATGAAATACAGGACGTGGGACAGCATTACATTTGCTTAAGTGTAGCGAGACAAGACATTCATTTGCCAATAGCTGTTCATTTAGTCTGTGGTATCAACACTGCGCCGGCAGTATAACGATTTACCGTCGATTTCACCACTGCCCTAGAACGCTGCCCGATTTCATCCCTGTCCTAGAAAGTTGTTCAGCTCCAGTCCCCATGCCTGGACTCCTGCCGACCCGCCGCGCACGGGAGCCATGCGGCACAGTCTACCTCCAACAGAACCAACCGATCACAGCAGCGCGGTGGGAGAACGAAACAGCTATCACTACCGACGGGGCCACAGCACATATCCATCGAGCATTTGGTAAATCCCCATCGCTCTCGCCGCAGTGCAGAGCTGGAGCATTCTCACCTCACCGATCACGGTCGTACTCGTGCAAGTGATCATCATGTGCGGCTTCTGTTCAAGTAGCTCAAACTGTCGTCGCAGCGGCGCTCCGGGCTCGTAAAAGGAGTAGTCGTCCAGCTCAGACCGGACTATCATCAGGAGCGTCCACATAACCAGCGGCAGCAGCATGGCTTCCAGCGGACACGGCGGACACGCGGACACAGACACACTGATACTAGTGAGCAGCACGGCGGGGTCCACAGCTGACTGTGGCCAGGCGCGGGGACGGACAGCCACACTCGGTCGGTCAGCAGGCGAAACGGCTCGGTACGGCTGGCCCACGCGGACCCCATCGATTGCACCTGTGGTGTATGGACATGGGCGCCGTCCCCACCCACCCCTCGCCAGGGGTCAATACGGACAGGCGACGTCACCTGCGGCCACGCGACCCACTTCCAGGAAGGGCCACGACCTACCTACCTAAGCGAAACAATTAATGGCCGATGTGCTGATGTAATGCTGATTGTGCAAACGGGTCAGCAGTCAGCGATGATGTCTAGATGAGGATTTGCTGTGTAGTGTAGGTATATGTGTTGAGGTCCCGTCGATATGTTTGAGGCCTTCCTCCAGCCGCGCGGTCTCGACGCTTGAGTGATCGGCCGGCCGTTTTGGAGGTAGTCTGTGCCGCATGACTCCCGAGAGCGGCGGGCCGGCGTCAGCCCAGGCAAGGACTGGAGCTAAAGTGATACCGTTTCATAACAAACGAACCTTACCAGCCCATCCCTTCTTCTGCTCTAAAAAATACGAGTATCCACTTTTTACTATTCTGTCGGTGCTGTAACTTACAAATAACTTCACAAAGATTTCTGAAACTCATCCTCCATCTGAACGGTTGTATACGAAAATATTTTAAATGAGCTGCTGTTTAGTTCATGATGTCAAAGAACAAATTGATCAAAAATACGGATTTCGGACTTGTTTGCATGCTTGAAAGCTTACCTTCAGTATGTATTTAGACCACTAAAAGGTCAACAAGCAGCCTAAGGAATTCCATCCCCGATCTCTTAGCAGAATTAACTGAGCCGTGCAGCTGTGCCTGGCGATACAAAGGGAGGCAGAGTAGCCTCTCTCCTCTCTCTGTCCCCGGTCCTCCGTTAATGGCGCTGTTTGTCGGGCCGGCCGCGATGATGGTCGATTTTACCGCCGGCGGCGGTCCGAATCACGGCCTCACGCCGCGCTGCATATCAATGACTGCGTCGAACAGCTGCCTGTGAGCACCTGGTGCCCTCCAGACGGCTACCAGACAGCCTCAGAGCCGACCTACTGGCGATACCCTGCTCATCAGTAGCCGCTGGTGTGTCACTGGGGTTTGCTGGGATTAATGAGAGTGATTAGTGTCGCGGATCGGCTGGCTTTCCCCGCCGCAGTGCAGCAGTCGAGGCTGTCGAGGCTGGGGATGATCAGGTTTCTAAGACATGCCATTGATGGGATGATCGAACAGCTGAGCGGTGAACACGCTTCTCAGGTGACGGGAAGGAGGAGAGGGCATAAAGACGAGTGCGCCTACCCACAGACGGCAGCGTAATGTTATACAGGGAGCGCTATGATTATCGAGTGGAAAGATACGCACCATGAATGACGTAAACTAGTGGATGACTGGCTGTCATATGTGCCTACTGAGTTGGCGTCAATTGATCCAACGATCAATGTTATAACAGATCGACTCAGTGCGTGTTGTCACGTCCTGTCGGGCGATTAAACGAATGGGGTTCCGATGATGATACATACGTGCTGACTGGCTGTGCCAATGCTGTGACAAAGCTCGCTCTGCGTAACTGCATTTGACAGAATCGTTTTGCTGTGGTGGCCTTCAGCTGGAAGCGGTCTAATTGTCGAGTCGGGCTCCGCTCGAGTGAGACAGCGCTCCAGCTCGGCTCGCGGACGCAGCGCCGCGCCGCTCCGGTCTGTTTATCAAATTGAATTTCGGTAGCCGGGGCACGTCGGCCTTTCATTCTGCGCGACGACCGCCCACTGGCACCGAGGCCGGGCGGCGACCCCGTCAGTACGTACAAACGCACCCGCCCCTGTCCCCACCCCGCCGTCCCCACCCCGCCGCCGAACGGGGCTCAATCAAATGGCGACGTCAGGTCCACTGTGGACAGTGCTAGTGTGGACATTGCTGGCCAGTGTGTATTGATTCACCTTGCCATGCTTCTGTTTTCTATGTCAATATTGCTTTATAACATAAATTTGTCTTTGTATCCGCTTCTAAACAAGAAATGCAGCTAGGTTCAACTACTTTTAGTAATTGTTGATTATCGTGTAACTCTTTTGGGGATTTATGGACACACTTTATGTTTTATACACGGAGAAAAATATTTACTCCCCGAAGGATTTACAAACACCTTATTTCGGAAACTCCTTTTATGGGTGTTCATATACCACTAACTTTGGAGTATTCCATGACGAGACAGAGTAATCTAAGTATCTCACTTGATGTACCAGAGTAAATGAAGGAGCCTGGGAGTTCTCCTACTCATCATGCATAACTGTTTGGAGTATTGAAACCCGGTAAGATGGAGTTTAATGGATAAAACTCCAAAACGAGGCGAAAATCTACTCCAATATAGGTACTGTGTTTGGGACGTCAGAGCCCCACCTAGCGGAGTAAATATTTTTCTCCGTGTAGGCATACATGTGGGTTTCGAAGGCATATAGCTAACACATTATCCATCTTCAGCAACTTATTCATCCCCTAATTCACTCAAACGATTAATCAAGCTCTATTGTTACTATATTTTTATCCTTCACGCATGAAAAATGGCGAGCTGAAGTTTTTCTTTTTAATGAGGCATCCAAACTGCGGCTCATCAGTCTCAGCTGAGTTGCCAGAGACCACGAGGAAAAAACAAAAAAGTTTTGCAGCGGAGCCTTCTAACAAACATACCTTCAATCGCAACTTTAGGAATATGGAACGATAAATCGAGAGAAGGCAGGAATGAAAACGTTCTATAAGATAAAACATTACAGCCACAAAGCAATTGGCAGATAAAAAAGAACATCGCGAACAGCCTCTTATGTGGACCAGTAGATGAACATTGAGCAATATTAGCCATTAGCAGACTGGACCCAGACCCGTCTGGACCGTCTGGACATTTCTAGAACCAGTCAGACCCGGTCTAAGTTGGAGTCGGAACCAGTTGGACTTGTTCCCCATAAGTCGATGGATACAAACTATTTGTATAGGCATCATTAGTTGCATCAAGTAAAACGGCCTTTTTTCCAACTGGGAATACTTACGAGATCGAGTTACAGTGTGCAATGGAGCATAACATTACAAATGTTTTCTTTCCATTCATTTCATATTTTGCAATCAGGTTTAGAATGTAAGAAGTACCTAGGGTTTATGGTAGGACCCGGTTGGACCCGTCAGTACTACTTTCGAGGACCCGGTCCGGACCCATATGGGTCCAGACCGGTTCTATGGACTGGGTCCTCTGGTCCACATTTTGCCACCACTGGCAGATTAGCAACGATTTCACCGAAATCGGCCTTTTATCCACCAATGACAAAAGCATATCACTCATCTCAACGTTTGAATGCAAGCTGGACACTTAGAAACGACCGAAACAGCCGAAGATAAGTCGGGAATCAGATGAAATTTGAAAATAGTCAAACCAGATAGATGCCATATCGAATCATTGAAAAACATATTCAGGGGAAGAGCCAGGTTGCATCTCGTGACCTCCCTTTATATGCACACGCAGAGAGAACACCGCGCCGACGGACGACGACACGCGTGTCCAAAAGTCAATCAAAGACTGTTTGGTCACGATCAAAACTGGCCAACGACTGAAACTTGAATTTGCCCCCCCCCCCCAACGACACTGATCACACACTGATCACGCACTGATCACTAATCACTGATTACTGACCACACATGCCTTCCAATCCAACAGACTATGTTTTCAGACCACTTCTGCCGGGCTCTTCTGCAATTTCAAACGTCCTATACAAACATTACGGCATATGTTTTTCAGTGTGATCACGCCGATGGATCGTGACTGTCCCAGGGACGGTGACCCACGCGGTCAGCCCGACTCTGCCAGTCACCTCCGGTCGCCAGTCACGCCTGGGAAACCACCAGCCGGCGCGCGACATCTCAGCACGGCTGGGCGCATACAACGTCAACGCTGTCGCTGGCGCATTCATTTTTTTCGAAGCAGCTTATCATGCAAGTCTTTGATATGTTTATACAAAATATGACATTTATAGGTGCTTTACCGTTGCATGAGTATTCCGTTTGTGCCCTGGGATTAGAGTACATATAGCACAGACCAAAAATTAATTCATTTGTTCCCCTTCCCCAACATCTCGTTTAAAAACAAGCAAGACTATGTCAGCTTTTCTACGATGTATGTTGTCATTTGACGCGAGCATTGCGGCATTTGATCAACCATGACTAGCACTGTTTGCTGAGTGCACTTACGTACACAGAACCACACATTTGTGACGGCAAACCTATCTCACAAGGCCGCGACACCTGCTGTGTAAACACGCTGCCCAAAAACGGCGTGTCACTCTGAGAGGACGCGAGCAGGGCGTGACAGGAACACCCCAGCTGGGGGGGGGGGTCGACGGAACCCCCCCCCCCTCGGGCTGTGGGAGGTGGACAGGTGCGAATTTGTCCGCGGCGCTACAGCAACTGGCGCCGCTGCGCCGCCGGCCTATATAACTCGGCAGTCTTCCCACCACCGTCTATTAGAGCAGGTCCTGTCCGTGTCAGTCTGTCCGCACCTCTGACCCTCCACCATGGCTCCGCTGCTGCTGCTCCTGCTCGCGCTGAGCTCTCTGACTGCCGCGCTGCCCGCCGAGCCGGCGCCGCTGGCTCTCGGCGTCTACTACGAGGCGCTGTGCCCCGACTCGCGTGACTTTGTGGTCGACCAGCTGAATACCACCTATAGCCGGGTGCCGGAGATCATCACGCCGATTCTCGTGCCCTGGGGCAAGGCGTCGGTGGATGCCGACGGCGTCATCTCGTGCCAGCACGGTGACGAGGAGTGCTGGGGCAACCGGCTGCTGGCCTGCGTGGCCGACGCCGTCAGCGCGGAGGCTGTCCGCGTGGGGGTCATCTCCTGCCTGATGGACAAGCAGCGCTCGCTGCACCGCGACGGACCGGCCTGTGTGGCGGCGGCGGGTCTGGACTGGGAGGCGCAGACCGGCTGCGCGGCCGGTGACCAGTCGTACCAGCAGGCGCTGCAGTTCGGACAGCAGACGGACGCCCTGGAGCCGGCGCTGACCTTCGTACCGACCATCACATTGGACGGCAGCCAGGGCAGCGCCGACCAGCAGGAGGCCCTCTTCACCGACCTGCTCAACACGGTCTGCGCAGAGTGGCAGAGCCGCTACGGACAGACGTGACCGCTCGGCTGTCCGTGACAGGTCATCTGCCAGGCACAGGTCAGCAGTGACAGGTTGGCTGTCTGCCACAGGTCTGCCCAAGGCTCTAAATACATACCAAGGGTCTGCCTTTCCAGACGAACCTCTTACTTTTGACGGTCACTGCCTGTGATCGGCCATCGGTGTACCTTCGTGAGGAAGCAAGCCGTTTGTGGCGATTTCTGACCGTTAAAATGTGGCTCTGTTGGTCATTATTTTTTTTTTAATAATACATTCATGAAAACAATCAACCACATTGTTCATTATACCTACATAATGCATTGCTCTAGGGCAAACGTGTGTGTGTGTGTGTGTGTGTGGGGGGGGGGTGTGTGTGTGTGTATGAGAGAGAGAGAGAGAGAGAGAGAGAGAGGGAGAGGGAGAGAGAGAGAGAGAGAGAGAGAGAGAGAGAGAGAGAGAGAGAGAGAGAGAGAGAGAGACAGACAGACAGACAGACAGACAGACAGTCAGTCAGACAGACAGACAGACAGACAGACAGACAGACAGACAGACAGACAGAGAAAAGGGGAAGAGGGGGATGAGGAAGGGAGAGCAGGAAGGAAGGATTAAGAGAGCAAAAGAAGAAGAAAGAGCGAAAAAGAGCGATGGTGAAAAATGATAGGGAGAGGGGAAAAGGAAAAAATAGAAAGATATAGAAAAGGAAAGGAAAAGAGAAAGAGAGAAAGAGAGAGAGACAGGTGCAGAGAGAGAGAGAGAAGAGAGAGAAAAAGAGAGAGAGAGAGAGAGAGAGAGAGAGAGAGAGAGAGAGAGAGAGAGAGAGAGAGAGAGAGAGAGAGAGAGAGAGAGAGAGAGAGAGAGAGAGAGAGAGAGAGAGAGAGAGAGAGAGAGAGAGAGAGAGAGAGAGAGAGAGAGAGAGAGAGAGAGAGAGAGATAGAGATGAATATACTCTAAGCAAAAAATACCAGAATCAATAAATAGTATTAAATTCTGCAAACGGAATCGGGGAGGCGTTCCACTATCTGGCCTAGTTTCACATGTTTTACATAACTCAGTAAACCTCAGTGCCACTCTCCGTCTAGAACGCAGTGCCCTGTACCCCCAGTGTCCGTGAAGTGTACCCTGCTCCTCTGAAGACGCAGCGCGCGCCGGCTGGTGGTTTCCCAGGCGTGACTCGCGACCGGAGGTGACTGGCAGAGTCGGCCTGACCCGGTCACCGTCCCTGCAGGACAGTCACGGCCAGTGGGCGCGACTGCACAAACAGATGTAGACATAAGGAGCTGCGGTATATGGTTCCCAGCTGATTATTTGATTATATTTATTTTGGTCACTATATAAGCCAGGGAACTGAACTCTGAAGCAATACTATTTAATCTAAAGTCAATGAAATCTTATGCGATTTAATTTCCTTTGGCATAACAAATATTACCTAACCGACAAGAAAGTTGTTAAAACCGACGGGCAAGCTCTGAAATCTTCTAATCCAAATATGTCCTTTCTAGTCATTAACGAACAATGATTCAATGTGAAAATTCGTATGCAATGTGGATATAGCAACAGGCAACTTATTTGACATTAACGTGTGTTAGTGCTTCCTCTTCGTGACGTATTCTTAGTTGACAAACTGTGCACTATTTCCGGTTTGGGTTCATCAATTTCTGGTTTCCATTCTGCTGAGTTTGTGCCTGTCAGCGCGCGCGCTCGACTAGGCTCAATTTGTCTGCAATGACAGCCACTTGGCGGCTCCTCCCCGCCCCCTGCCCCTGCCCCCGCCCCCGCCCCGCTCCCCGTCCCCGCCTCCGCCGCCGCCTCGGTCGGGTCCGGCCCAGTGCAGTCAAAACAAGCCCGTCACATGTAATTGCACGAGCGGGCAGTCGCGATTGGCGAGTCCCGAGGGCCAGCTGGGTGCGCCGAATATGCCTCCAGTCGACGAGCGCGGCGCACAGCCGGTCGACGCGGCGCAGCGCCAAGATGGCTAATATCGCAGACAGATGGGAACAGGAGCCGGTTAGGGTTTAGAGGACACAATCCAGTCGTTCTTTTATGTGAGTGTAAGCTCGGTAGGCTTGGGGCTGATACCAAAACAGAAGGAGACGGATGGTAGACTTTGGAAAAATCGGTAGCGATAAATACCTAATTTCAAAACTATCAGTTTTGACATTTCAACTCGAGACAAGGCCATATGAATGATTGAAGTAAATTGTTTAATGTTCAGTCTGCACGACCAATGCATACATACATAGTACATACCCATGTGTTGCACAATATCTGATAAGTATCTTCAGCACCAATAACATTATAAAAGATTCCTTATGAGATAAAAAAGGCGAACTGAAATTAGATTGCCTTGAGGTGAATTGTCAACCGACAAACTATCGCGATCATATGTCCATACTCCCTATGTATTCATCAAAAGGACGCCACAGCCCGCATATCGAGGCCTGCTGGAGCTCTAGGATTCCTCTATTTTCCCTGACCGGAGGACATGAAATTATTCATTCGGGCTTAATGATTACCATCTGAGACTTCCGAGGTTCTAGCTCTGTCCACATCCTGTACTGCCGGAACAGGAACGTGTAACTTCCAGAGAGAGTATCTTTGAAGCTGCAGACGATCAAACGAGCGCCGGCAGGCTCCCAAGAACCGCCAGGCTTTGGTGCCCTGTCGCGGACGCCGCGGACAGGGCGCTCTGTGATTAGCCGCAGTTGACTTCGTAATTATGTGGCCAGAGAGTGTGTGTGATTGTTTTTCTATCTGGCGTGTAACTAGCTTATTATCTGTTCAGTTTCAGGACATTGGCTTGGACACAGACATGCGCCTGCTGTCTATCACTCGTTGCCTCTTTACACCTGTTGGCTAGACGTCGCGCGTTCTACATGGAGACGTTATGTTCAACCGAACATTTTGTGAAGCTAGAATGAACAATGGCTAGATTAACAGTAAATAGATCACATTTTAGTCACCTGCCGGGCGCCCGGCGCATCCCTTCCCCATGCCTCCTGCCCCGCGGTCGTCGGGTCACGTGTGTCTGACGTCACAGACGCTTGGGGCTATCCGACCACCGGACACTGATTTCTGTCGACCTGAACCGAAAAACTGCACTTATATTCATAAAAATGAGCTAGGAAAGACCCGTTTAAATGAAAGGGAAATGAAGACTAGCGATAAAAGATACCATAGACCTAAATCGGATTAGGAGCTCGGACTTAAAACAGTTGTTATGACTGGTGCGATTTGCGACAACTTGACTCTCATTATTTACGCGAACCAATTGACAACATCTCGTAAGCAAGTTTTGTTTTCCCGTCGTTTCACATGTCTATGTGAATATCGGCCTCTGTTATATTCATTGCATGCAAATGATCGCTCTGAGAGCCTTGTTGTGAACAAGAGGTAGCTTCCGATCCATTTCATTTTCAGCATTGATCATCGATCACTGATCAGTTTACAGAGTTGATTCGGCAGAAGCGCGGAGCGCCGGTCAACATGTCACGGGGGGTGGGGGAGTCGGAATGCTGATTGCCGGCGACACGACAAACAATCGGCTGACTGGCACCTAACGATTGAAGTGTACATTAGTAATGCATGCTACTTCTTACAAATTGTCCTAGCTAAAGAGCACTCAGCGATTAATAAAGATGAACAAAATTGAGAACATTTTATGAAAATTATTGCAACAAACGAGCTCCTCGACCTCTTGAGATCAATGCAAACGTCTTATGGCTATTTAGTTTAAAAACTAAAACGTTAGGGTTCCTGCTTTGGGACTGCCGGCTAGCGGTGTAAGCTCTACACTTATATGCAATTTGAAATGGTTGTGTGAACTTAACTTTGTCTGTTGCCTGTGCGCGAGTTATTCAATCAGTCGTCACTTGCCTGTTGGATCGCTGTCGAAAACTTCTCGCAATGCTCCTGTCTGCATGCAGGCAGCGCCCCTGGCGGCCAGGGCCGGTACCACCATGAGACCGTCCTACGCCGCGGGCGCTGTTCTGGCGGCGGGACGGCCTGGACGCAATTCAATCCGCCCCTCGCAGGTCGTGTCGGAGCTGGTAATTCGATTTTCCGACAGAGTGGCTGTGTAGGTGGAGCTCAATGACCAGCCCACCCATCTAGCTGAGGTTCAGATGGGGCATAACGGCGCCATAATTACATAACAGGGGTCATGTGCGGCCGTGTATGCTCCTAGCTAGCATCGTGGACCTTCTGTGTTTGATAATGACGCAGTTCTAATCAATACAAGATACTTTGAGAGAGAAACCCGGGGACTTCTTTTTATAGTCTTCAGTATTGAGTAGGTATATTGCAGTACGACAGATACGTGAACGGAAATCTGAGGAATGGTGCCAGGCCAGTGACAGTGCATAGGAACTATTCTCTCCTCATTCCTCAATCCGATTCTCTAGCGCCCGGATGAAATATATGTACATGCTCGCTACGCAGTGTTCAGTAGAGAGCTCCCACTGACTGGCAGCAGTAGGCGTGGACAGAGCTGTCATGCCGGGTTCACATCTCAGCCGCCACCCGAGCGCCGCGCGCGGCCGGAACTTCTGGCGGCCTTTCTGGGAGCGACTTGTGCTGCTCTGTGCCGGGGACGTCGACATTCATCACCGTCTCCAGCCCTGAGCACTTCTGGGCGAGCCATGCGTTCGGCCGGCTCCATACAATGCCATATTTCTCGCTCGTTTGGCGCACTTTATGAGAAGAGGCCACCGAAATCGGCCACTAGGATACGGGCGCACGCTCGCGCCGGGAGTGGTGGCTCGCTCGGTGACGCCCAGCGCACGGCTGGAGCTGAAGCTGGAGCTGAAGGTGCTGGACCGTGCTCCGGCCACGCGATGTTAGGCGGAGGGTACGAGGTAGTGCGATGCACCTTCTGTGCCAGAGATTAGATTAGAGGAGCCAATGTACTTCGCCGACGATCTATACTTAACCCTCGCATTTATAGCGGAGGGAGGTCGAATGAACACCCTCGATTTTTTTGCGATTAACTCGCACAAAAAGCGGACGATCGTAACGACACTTTCAGTACTCTCGAGTTGATCAGTTTTACACCCAGCTTGAAAAGTTTATAAACCTGATTCAAATGACATTCGAACTGTGGCCTGTTTCTCGTGACCATGCGAGACCGACATCACGATTCAGCCGCGGCGTTATATTGCAGCGTACAGTAGGTCTACTAAAAAAGTCCCCCGCTCCAGAGGCGGCCGGCCGGCCGAACCCCCGGATGCCAGCCCCGACTCTATTGCGCAGGCCGCGGCAGCGACACGGGTCAGGTCGCGGCGCCCGGCGAGTGGGTCAGTTGGCGGCGGCCGGCCGTGGAGTGAGGACGCCGTGTGTGGGGCGCAGAGATGCCGCAGTGTAGAGGAGGGGGAAGATAGTGACTCTGCACTATGCCGGAAATGATGTCTTTGTGATCTAAATTAAACACCTGCAGACGCAGTGCATATCCTCCCTCGCCCCATTCCTATTTTACCACAATCCTATCCTTCAATAATCCGTAATGACCATTCAACGCAAGCAAGCAAACAAAACAACCCGTTTAGCGGCGACATCATATCGGATAAAAAAGCGACAGTGATGATTAAAATAGACTTAGCGCGAGGGCAAATCGAGGGGTATATACTATATATGTATCACATACCGAGTATTTTATTCCCATCTAGCAAATTAACCTTCGCCCCAGTGGGGGGGGGCATATGTTACCACCCTGTCGCGTTTTTTGCGTGTAAATAAAAAACCGCGGCGCGTAGCGCCGCGCCGCTTGGGGCAGCTTTTGGTACATCAATTTTGGACAATGTGTGAAATTTTTGACCCCAGGTCATGTCAGGTCAGGTCACCAGGTCAAGTTAACTGACCAAGCCTAAAATAAAGTTTGCAATCATGTCCAGCCTGCAGTGTTTGTCGGAAAGGTTTGAAACTTTGTGGATTGCATGATGTTATGGGCGCCTACAATTTGTATATCTCGGATTTTTCATATCCGTGACCTAAGGTCAGGTCAGTGGCGTGACCTTTCCATTACAAGTCAATGGAGAAAAATGAAAATGCCTCTAGATCCGTGTGTACGCATAGGAACAGTCCAAATATTTCAGAATCAACATGATTTGGACCACCCGTGATGACCATGGTGTCATTTTTGCTGATAGCCTCTAGAAAGGTCATCCGAGGTCATTTGAGGCTACAAACAGTTTTTTGCCAATAACTCGAGATTGGAAAGAGATAGAACGCTGGGGATGGTCTCATTGTGTTTGTCTTGCCGAGACGCATCGACTGATATGCAACATGACCTTTTCCGGTCAGGTCATGACCTTGACCTGAGGTCAAATTTTCAAGTTGACCTTTCAAGGTCAAATCATAGTTCATTCGACGCGTCTCGGCGAGAGGAACACGATTCTGGCAATAGAAATGTCGTGGCTTTTTGTAGTCGAAAGTTATTGTCGAAAAACACTTTTCGTAAAAACAGCTATTTTTGGAGTTTTTGCCCTCTGGAGGCTAAACTGTTGACCTGAGGTCAATTTTGATAATGACCTTATCAAAAGGAGAGTTCAAAAGCTATCGATTGCTGTTCCATGCGTTTTTCTAGCTACCATAGTTCCTGAGATAACGGCATGTTTTCTGAAAAATATAATGACCATTGGCAAATTTTGACCTTTGATGACCTCTGGTGACCCCAATATTGCTCTAAGATGAAAAATGACCGAAACACTTTCAAACGTACGCATTGAGAGCTATCGACTGCTTTTTACCGCGTCTTTCTATCCCTCTTAGTTTTTGAGTTAGAGGTGGGTGGTAACATATGCCCCCCCCCCCCCACTAGGGCGAAGTTGGCTGAGACCGCCACTGGGGCGCGGGTTAAGACTGGGGATCTTGTCCAACAAGTCAGCGGCCGTTCTTGACACAGATAAATGCTTTGTTTTCGGTTGCATCATTATCTGCAATAATTCGAAGCGAGGTTTAACCCTCGCCGGCCGAGAAGGGGTGAATGCCGCCACCATGTATTTTTTGCGGTAGCTCAGCACACTGATGATAGAAGGCTGACATTTCATATGCCTTGCATTTGATTCAAGCCGGATCATTTGACAGCAACCACGTTTTCAGGTCAGGTCAGGTCACTTAACCATGGCGTCTTAAGCAAACCTCTGCACGGTTGTCGGTTATAAAATGATGCAAATCCGCAATGCACGTATTGTCATATAAGCATAATGGGGAAATATGGAAACTGTTAAGTGTTAATCTTGGCGTCGGAAATGATCTAAAGTTATACCTCAACTCTCAAGCACTTCAAATCGTGACTTCATACATTCTTGGCAAGGTCTAATGCTTCACTTTTGCATTATTCACCTTGCGTGACGTCATTTATGACGTCACTAGGGTGATAGGAGTGCTTCGTCAATAACTTCCGATCAAAATGAGCTAGCCAGTCGGGACAGCCATCAATGGACTTTGCAAGACTTGCCGAATCAAATGTTAAATGCAACATGTCCTCCTTTCAACAGCTTCGTGAACTGTGTTGCCCTAACATGACATTGACCTCAGGTAAGCATCCTAAATTGCTTCACCTAAACAAAAAAGCATGTAAATAGACGCGTCTGAGAACAGAAAACATGATTGTATCGAAAGGACGATAATGCGACAATTTTTGTGGTTATTTACCAAAAAACCGATCGAATGCCTTGGGGCCCTTGACCTGCCCTAAGAGGTCACTGATATTTTAAAATGGGGTACCAGCCGCTGCGTCACGTAACGAAGCAAACACTCGTTTTTTTCCGCGAGGCTCTAGCAGCTAGCTCAATTATAGGAGCTAAACATGGGGTTGGGGAATCGCTTCCTTCTCACTCACTATTTGGCCGGGATAGTGTTTGCAATTATTGTTAAAATCTAGTATTTTAAGATTTCAAATGACCCATTTTTTTCCCGCCCAAGTCTTTTAATTCAAGGTCATAACACCAGGTCACGTCAAGTGACTTAACCTCAAGGAAAGTTCCTGTGCTCATCAACAGAGCCTATTTTAAGGGAATTTAACTGGGGGGGCAACCTGGAAAATTGTCTCTAATAATCCATCAACCCTCGCCCGTATTGGTATTTTCCAGCTGCGAACGTATATGGGGGGGGGGGGGGTCCGTTGGACCTTCCCCCTTGCCGTTTCGACCCTGCTCGAGCTAGAGCTTCGTGGAAAAAACGACCGTGTTGCCCGTGATGAAAGGAAGCCGATGATACCCAATTTTAACCCTCGCCGACCCTCGCCGACACAGGGGGGGGGGGGATTGATGCAACCCCGCTAAGGTTTTTTCGCGAATAACTCGCGTAAAAAGCTGCCGATTGCAACGAAACTTTCAGTACCCTCGCATTGATCAATTTTACACCTACCCTGAAAATTTCATGACCCTGACCCAAATGACCTTTGACCTGTGACCTACTTTCCGAGACCATGTTTGGCCGGAATCACGATTCGGCGTATGTCGACTCGCATTAGCCGCGCTTTTGCAAGCTTTTCGTGCTTTCAAACGTTCAAACATGTGATTTGATGTTGCTCCCATGCATTAGGGTGGATGTCAAGGTCACCTGAAGGTCAGGTCAGGTCAGTGACCTTTGATGACCTCGGTTCACTTTTTCGAGTTTTACATGTTTCTAGGCCAGTTTTTGGAGCTGAATTCGAATTTAGCAACCCGATGAACATTTACGAAGCCTAGTTTTAGTGCCTTTGTAACATGTTACGAAGCTGTCAGAGGCGGTTGACACCTACTAGGAATACCCGGCAGGACCCCTACTGGTTGACCTGACCTGACCTGACCCGACCTGGACTAAATGCATGAAGACATCATCTGTGATCAAAACTCACATGATATCATTCGGATCAGCACCCCGAAAAACCCCATAGCAGCCACACTTTACGACGTTCTAACAGGTCCCGATTTTCCCGATTTTCGGGTCATTGACCTGACCTGGAAGGTCACCCGATGACCTAGGACATTAAAATTGGATATCATCGGCTTCCTCTCGTGACGGGCAGCACGCTCGTTTTTTCCGCGAAGCTCTAGCTCGATCAGGGGCCAAACGCGAGGGGGGTCGTACCAACCCCCCTTGTGCCGTCGAAGGACGCAAAATGGCCTGTGCCGGCGAGTGTTAAGGTGCTAGGTCGTCATCACTTGACCTTCCAGGTCAGGTCAATGACCCAAAAGTCGGGAAAATCGAGACCTGTTAGAGCATCGTAAAGGGTGGCTGCTATGTTTTTCGGGGTGATGATCACGAATATCATGTTAGTTATGATTATAGATGATGTCTTCATGCATTTAGGCCAGGTCGGGTCAGGTCAGGTCAGGTCAACCAGTAAGGGTTTTGCCGGGTGTTCGTAGTAGGTGGCAACCGCCTCTGACAGCCTCGTAACATGTTACGAAGGCACCAAAACTACTTCGCAAACGGTCAAATGGTTGCTTAATTCGAATTTAGCTCCAAAAACTAGCCTAGAATCTTATAGAACTCGAAAATGTGTACCGAGGTCATCAAAGGTAAATGACCTGACCTGACCTTCCGGTGACCTTGACACCCACCCTAATGCATGGGAGCAACATCATATCCCATGTTTGAACGTTTGAAACCACGAAAAGACTGCAAACGAGCGGCTAATGCGAGGCGACATGCGCCGAATCGCAATCCCGGCCAAACATGGTGCCATGGTGCTAGGCCGCCGGTGCATCTGAAAGAACTGTGGGTGCCCCTGACAAGCCTGAAGTTCCAACGACAGGCCCGTGGTGCCCCTGACAGGCCCATGATGCCCTTGCGAGGCCGTTGGTGTCCCTGCTAGGCCGGTGGTGCCTCTGCTAGGCCGCTGGTGCCCTTGGGCCCTGAGATGGACTGTGGTGCTCCTGACAAGCCTGGAGTGTCCCCGACAGGCACGTGGTGCCACTTACAGGCCCAAGGTGTCCCTGCGAGGCCGGTGGTGCCCCTGCCAGGCATGTGGTGTCCCTGCTAGGCCTCTGGTTCCCCTGACAGGCCTGTGGTGTCCCTTGGCCCTGACAAGCTTGAGGTGCCCCTGACAGGCCCGTGGTGTCGCTGACAGGTCCGTGGTGCCCTTGCTAGGCCTGTGGTGCCTCTGGCAGGCCTGTGGTGCCCCTGGCGGGCCTGTGGTGGTATCCCTGACAGGCCCAAGGTGGCGCCCCTGCGAGGCCGGTGGGGCCTCTGGCAGGTCTGTGGTGCCCCTGGCAGACCTATGGTGCTCTTCCTAGGTCGATGGTGCTCCCAACAGGTCTGTGATGCCCCTGACAGGCCGGTGGTGCCCCAGGCAGGCCTGTGGTGTCCCCGGGCCAAAGGGGGCGGGGGTCATAACCCATATGACCCACCATTGGATCCACCACTGGTCATTACTTGCAGACTGACTCATTTGACATCCATTGCAAAACAAGTCACAGTTGTATGTTTGTCACCGTGTTCCTTTATGCCCATTTTTATAGTGGGCACATCTCGACGACTGGGGGGGCAATTCTGTTGAGTGCGGGGGCATTTGCCCCCCCCCAGTTAACATGTTAAAATAGGCCCTGCTCATCAATCTAAATACACCGACTAATCGATCGCTTTAGAACTTTCAGCGATTTCAATGGGCAACACAATACTTATGTATTTGAAACGTTTACTTTGCAAGTTTGACATTGTTGACAGAAAGGCCGGGTCAATTTTGAGATCGTTCAAGCCAATGGGAGAAAATTGAACTGCGCTTTTTTGGACGGAACACTCTGAAAACATGTGGTGTTTTGATGGGATACAATACTTAATGAGAAAATTGTTTGTTTTGTTGGGAGTCATCTTTTTCGGTCTGAAAAGGCCCTTGCCATAACTATGACATAACTATGCTCTGGTGTAGTAATTAGGTTGTGCGAGCCAGCGACAGTGATCTGCGGAAGCGAGACTGTTCCCGTGGGACGATTGCCCTGTCGGGACGGTCCAGCCGTCTCCCAAACCGTCACCACGAAGAGGATTATTTGTCCTGGAATCAGACATGTGCATGGATCCGAGAAAATGGATCTGGGATCTGATCCCACGGATCCTGATCTCGGATCCGTGGGGATCATATATCCAGCTCTTTAATTTATCGAAAGATCCGTAGGGATCATAGATCCGAGTCTAGTATTTTTGCTTGAGATCGAGTGGGATCACAGATCCTCATTTATTTTTGGTCAACACAGAAATCCCAAAGATCACTCGTTGCAACTCACAAACATTCTTATTTAGTGATTTAATGTGATAAGTGATAACACGTCATAATCTGTGTTTTAAGTGTTAATAAGTGTTGTTATAAGTGTTGTTATAATTATAAGTGTTGTTATAAGTGTTAGTAAGTGTTGTTAATATATATTAACACATGGTTTCCCGTGTGTAAATGGTTTTAACGCACGACGTGGATGGGTTGGAGCACGAGTGTGTTAATGCACGAGTGAAACGAGTGCATTAACGCACAAGTGCTCCATTCCATCCACGAGTGCGTTAAAACCATTTATGCACGGAAACCATGTGTTAAACTAATTAATACATGCTTAACGGTGCGAATTTGAATTAAAATTAAACTTAGTCCATGACACTAAAAGGGCCTTTTATGGAATTCTTAGAATAAAGTTAATGACCCTTCCGAAAAACTTCAGTCGAGAAAGTCATCACTGCACGCGCGTGCACCAATTTAAATTGGTGCACGGCTACCTTCGAATTAACGCACGGTTAATCCCCAGTGAACGCACCGTAAAGTATGTATTAATAAGTGTTAATAAGTGTCAATAAGTGTTTTATGGCACTTATTGACATAGAAACACTTGGAAACCTGGTTCCAAATGTTATGCATGGTGGGATCCACTCAGATCAAAGATCCATGTTCTTGGTTTATCGTCAGATCCTGTGAGATCATAGATCCAGGATACTTTTTTCACGCCGGATTCTGTGGGATCATAGATCCGAACCTGCAATTTGCCTTGAGATCCACTGAGATCATAGATCCATCACTCGGATCCATACACATTTCTGCCTGGAATGGATCCGACATCAACTACAGGTGGGCTGGTGGGGTGACCTCCAGTCCAGAGAGGGAAGCATGAAGACTAGGGGCGATGCGGATTGTTTTTTTTCCTGAGGATAGCGAGGACGGAAGGAATCTAGCACCCTTGACACTTCCTTATACTGAATGTATCTCAGGCTGTTAAATCTCCTAAGCGTTTTTTTCTCGACATCGTCAAGGTGTCATTAATAAAAGTATGAAATCCGGGAGGATAAATTAAATATAGAAATTGTGGCCAACAGAAAATTATCAGTTGCGTTCAACATACTCGTAAGCATGATCACACACCCAGCCTACATATGAGCCATGTAATAATTATTTTTGATAGACATGCTTAAGTTATGAAATCATCTGAAGTGTTTGTAAAGTTCCACGATACGGATCTCATATCCTGCTATGCATCATGACCATTTCTGGTCAGGTCATGTCTTTGAACACAGGCCAAATTTTTCAAATGACTTATAAAGATTAACTTTTGATTCACTCGAAGCGTTTTGATAAGAGGAACACGAGGCTGGTAAAATTAATTTCAAGTAAGTTTTAAGCTAAAAACTTGTAAGTGTTTGTGGAAAAGCAATTGGTTTTCTCATAATACCGATGGTGGCAGTTGCTGTTATTTACGTGCTAAGCCGTTCACCTTAATTAAATCCGACAATATTATTCAGACATAGCGGTAAACGAGCTGATTGTTGTGTTAGGTTAGGCTCGGTCGATTTCAGAGTGGGAAGGATGACAGGAATTAGGGGGAGACAGGGGGCCTGGGCGGTGTTTCACGGCCCCACGCTGCAGCACGCTGCGCTGCGCTGCTGCATTGTTGCGGCGGTTGATATGAATTTGGCTCCACGCTAGCGTTGCTAGCTTCCTAGTCTGTTGATGTTTCCATGGAAATTGGAAACCCAATGCACCGGTGTGCGCAACGCACCCTGTCCAAGCAAAATTTTACCACCGATGACCTCTGGTGACATGACCTCTGGTTCTGACCCGATCTTAAATTGGCTAAAGTATTTTTCTTCTTCTTTTTGCTACTTTTGACGCTACTTCGAATGCCACTTAAATGCCCAAAGCTGAGTTATAAGAATGATGCTCAGTCCCCATTTCCCCTCCAACAGGGCGTTAGAGTCTAGGCATTCCTGTGGGGCACGGGCTGACAATGACTATCTCTATAATCATTGTGGCCATGAACATCTACTGCCATTCTTAAACACCGGTTTCGCTGCGCTGAGCGGTGGCCGTCCCGTTTGTTGGATTCTACAGCTGGCTGGCGGAAAGCGTTACCGGCCGCCCGTCCACCGCCCGCGGGCCGGACCGAGCGGTCCCGCTGACCCTACCTGACCTGAGCCCGGCGCGATATGGGACAGGCAGACGGGGGTTCGGCTCAGCGAAGGCAGCGCCCACTGGTGCTGGGGACTTTTTTAATAGACCTACTGTACATTATCGCACACTTCCAGTCTTTTTGTGGTTGCATGCGTTCCAACATGTGAGATGATGCTTGCCACATGCATTATGGTGGGTGTCAAGATCACGTGAAGGCCATGCTAAGGTCATTGACCTTAGATGACCTTGGTTTACTTTTCCGAAATTTACATGTTTCTAGGGCAGTTTCGGAGCCTATTTCGTATGTAGTGCCCACTTGTGAACTTGTTTGGGGCCTTATATGCGCAACATGTTATGAAACTGTCAGTGGTGGTTGACATCTGCCTACACAAATGCGTCTACAAGTAAGATCTATGGTATATTACGGAAACCTGACTCGTCCAAGAGACCGTCCAAACTGCAGTTTGTAGCCATATAGCGCTGAGCTTTGATTACTTCTACAAAAGAGAAGCAAAATGTTTGCGGTTGTATTTTAGCAGCGTCTCGAAGAGGCTGAATGTAAGTCAATTTATTCTCTATTTCCTGAAACTGGCAGACTTGTAATACCAGCAGCGTTTCTGTTGTGCTTTGGCCATTGAGAGCCGACTTTCAGTACGCAGTGTCCTTGTTTGTCGTCCACTGACGAAGGCCAGTTTAAAAAGGCGAGCTCGGCCGGCTCCTACAGCCCTCCATTGGTATTGAACGACAGCTGTCAATAGCCGGGTGGATAGCCGGCCCATTGTGAGCTACCCGCAGCTGTTGTCGCTGGATTCAATGGAAAAAAGCGGCTCTTATCAAACGTTTTGATGTTTGGTTCCTACCTGCCAGTCTCTCACGAAACAGGCCACCTGGGGAAGCTGGTGAAAGAAAACATGATCATAAATAATGAAAATGATCATACATCATCCCGTCACTGGACTGTTGCAAAAAGTGTCGGGCTCCTCCTCTGTTACATACAGTTCATCGGTTAAAAGCCCATTTTCAACTTGTCAACAAAGCACTTAAATCTTTTTCTCTTTGTTCCAATTGGTCTTATATTCGACAACAGTTTATCTTCATGTTAGTTGTTGCACAGTCAACATGCCTCCTTATCGATCAGCTTATATGATGTTCCTGCTCAGTTCAAGGCGAAGATCGCAGGGTTTCCGGTGGCTCCAAAGTTCCGTCCATGTTAATGTAGACTGAGTGACGTTTAATGCAAATGAGTTTATGATAAAGTTCAGCACTCCACGCTGAAATGACTATTTCTTACCCTGGGCACCGCATATGGTAGGTAATTTTGAGCTTCGCTTGCAGTAATAGCTAAGATGCTTCGGTATCGGGACTGATATTGAATTTTGATGTCGGCTTACTTCACAGAACGCCGAGGTAGGTACTCAAACGATAGCAGAAGTTGAAACAGCAACCACTATCTACTTTCAAAGATAAGGCAATAACACAACTTGCACAAAACATTGGCGCATTTGAACCATCTTTAAGTTCCACATAAATGATAAAACCGTACAACCTTCGAGCTGCAGAGCTCAATACATCTGCGAAGTCAAGGAGCTAGAAGTCAGGGCGCATTTTCTAATAAAACAGTGAAATAGACCCCACTCTAAATGGCGAATGCAGTAAAGAGCAAGCATGTCCTCTCTTAAAAGGGCGTGGGTATAAAAACCAAAGAACCATTGCTGCGATTGCCCGCGAGTTTTGAAGCTATTCTCCTCAAACCCGCAGTTCATATAACTGCTGGCAGCCCCGCCCCTGATCTCGACTGCTGACCGCTGGCCGCTGGTCTCGGCTGCTGGCTGCTCACTGCTCAGTCTCGGCTACTGAGCTCAACAAGTGCGCTGCTCGGCCGTCGGCGATCGGCAGCGATTGGCTGTCGGCCCCGATGTGCCCCTGGGGGCCGGTGGCGACCGGCCGCCGTCCGGGGCCGGCCCTCTAACGCCGTTTCCGTGTCGGTCCGTCAGCTGTCGGCCGGCTGACGGGGGTGGTGTCAGCCAGCACCACTAACAGCGGCGACACCAGCGCGAGCGGTGTCAGTGGACAACCACACTGCAGCACCAGTGGCACCAGTAATATCAGCGGACAGCTATCACAGTGGCAACACCAGCGAACACCACCACAGGGAGCGCGACACCAGTGATATCAGAGGACACCAACCACACCAAGGGTTGTAAGGCTACAGTAGCCGCTAATCGGCTATATGACTGGCGGCACCAGCAAACACCATGCACTACCAGCGGCCTTTAGCGGCAGAGGGCCTTCAGTGGCACCACTTCTCTCCATTTGTCCCCTCTGCCACCATCATCGCACTATCAGCTCTCAGTCCCTTCCTCTCTCTGTCTCTCCTCTATCCACTCTCAGCCCACTCTCATAGCTCTCTCCCCTCTAGTACCTCTCCCTCTTTCTAACCTCCCGCTCTCCCCTGTCCCTATAGTTGACGCCGCCTGCCGCGCCGACACCGATAACGTTACTGGCCAATTAATCAGAGTGAATAACGGTCGAGCTATATCCGTTTTCCGTCCGACAGTCCATCCATTCAACCAACCGAGATCACACGCACGCAGAAACGCCTTCGGTGCATGCGGGAATACCTGCGTAATGCGTACGCACCAGCATGCAAGCCTAGCATAAACGAATGTATTGTACGAGCATGCATGGATGCATTATACGTTTATAAACGCTATGTTATTCACAGTGCATACACTATAACACAAGCATAAACGCAGCTCATTCGGTGGTTTCGGTTCGGTTGCGCGATGTAAGGCCAATCATTGCCATTAGATGGAGTGCGGGCTGGACTGACCACACATTTCGAACACTTGCTGTTGCTGCAAGACCCAGATCATTGTCAAAAGGTTGACTGTGAGCTATTCACACTGACTGCAAGTGTGGGACTTCTGACTGAAACGGTTACCAAATAGCTACTACCGAAGAAACTAAACTGACTCTAGATCAAGATGGTAACCTGTCTACATCATGTCGTCTCCTCTCTCTCTCTCTCTCTCTCTCTCTCTCTCTCTCTCTCTCTCTCTCTCTCAACCTTAGCTGCTTACATTCTTCATCCAGTCGTTTTCAAAGAAACTAGCATGCGCTGTTATCCGTTCAGCCGTCAAACATTGTTATCCGTTCAGCCGTCATACGTTATTATCCGTTCAGCCGTCATGCATCCGTTCAACCACTACCACTGACCACCGTCTTTCCATCCAGGTCAATGTAACAACTTGTAAACGCAAGTCCTATTTTGCCATTCGTAAGAGCTAAATAAAAATAGTTTCAGCCGATACTCGTGCCATTTATAACTAGAAATCTGAGCGAATAAATTGCTTATTACAAACATACATTCAGGGCTCTGCAGCAGACCCTGAGTATAAATCATGTTTTTAAGACGCATTTTCTTGCTCATATATCTGGGGTAATTGGAAGAAAAACATACAAAGAACTGACGCAGAACACTCTCTAGCACATGGATCAAAGCGATTGCCAGCTTTTTCTGTTGCCCGTTAAAGTTGTACCGTCTAGGGCACTCGGCATTATCCTGAGGACCTGAGCCATCTCTCGCCTGAGCAGGGCCTCGATAAAAACTGCTGACTGGCTCGGTTGTTTCCGTCAGACAGTTTCGCCAGAACTAGCGGTCAGGTCCGACGCTAAAGCTCCGGGGATTCCAACTCGGAGACGAGTTCGACACCGCCGGACAAACACTCGCCGACCTGTGTCATCGGCACCGGCGACCGTTCACAACAGGGTCAGCCGTCTCCCGGACACAAAACAACGGCTGCCAGTCCCATAGAGGCGTGTGAGATATAGGTGTGAGTAGTCAGTGGGATTTTTAAATGATTCTATGAGCTATATTTGATAATTACAACAGTTGAATATTACTGCAGACCTTATCTCGACTTCTCTTGTATTTTCATTGATAGAATTTCAATCAAAATCAAATTGCAAAATGATTGACTATTTAAGTGCATTTGTGACATTTGTGAGTTAAGTATAGAAGTATAGATTATACAAATAAGGAAATACATTTTTTCAATTCAGCATTTCTATGGGGTCCAGACTAATTCCAAAGAAGATCCAGAGTTGAAGACGGATATTAAGATAGGATGTCACAGATAAAGCATAGGCATCTAATATGCAATTTATAAAGGCTATTTTTACTTATAATTTTTGAAGGTATCGAAATAATTTCATCGTTTAACATATCCGTATATAGAAATACCGTGTCAAGTCCTGGCTAAAAAGTGCAGAAGCTTCTCTTCCCCCGAGCTGTCAAAGGCATGACTGACAGGTAAGAGCTGAGTGGGTGGTCTTCCAGGTGCACTCCAACCAAAACGTGATAAATACTAAAATGCTTGACTCTTGTTGCATAACATGATATTAATTAACGGTCAAATTTGAACACTCAACTTCTTGTTTCACTTTAGAGCTCTATGTTGAAGCGCAGCCTTGCGCGCCCTTGATGTGCCCGCACGTGTGTTTGCTGTTGCATCCAGTTCGGTGTGTACCTTTCAGAGTCGTCTCTGTTGGCTGAATGCATGCTGCGGGCGGTTTCATCCGCCCCAGCCAACCAACACCTCCGAGAATTCTCATTACTTATTCAGCGTCCCGCTGGCTCGGCTGGGCTGGTGGCGGCGGAGTGTGGAACAGGTCACTACCACTACACCTTCCGGGCGGGAGCGGGATCGGCGACTCTGTTGGATACCTGTCGCCGTCAACAGCCCCTCGTTTAGCGTATTATTTTGTAGGTGCTCGACTTCTGCGCATTTAACTGCGATGTCATTCTGAGTGTGGGTAAGGTCAGACTGCGATTGACAGACAAATCCATCCAGCTATTTGAGGAAAAATGTGACTTGCGGGTCAAAACGATTTTCGGGCTGGAACTTGACCAATGAATCCATGCCTACTTAAAATTAGCCAGTAATCTAATGGTTAATTTTAAGAGCCATTAACAAATAGAAAAGAAACAGGTTCAGTGTAAATCAAGATATCACTTGCCATGGCCAGCAGCCACTATCGCGGTGCATTGCACCTCTTCTGGCTGTGGGCCGCGGCCACTCGGCCCCATCGCTATGGTCCACAATTGTGGCAGCTCGTCAGCCACGTGAGGGTGGCAGCGACAAGCAGTGACAACAATCCTATAGTATCTGGAATTTTAACTGAATTTAATGGTTAGTGATATTATTTAGTGCTCTAGCGAGGAACATGTATTCAGTATAATCAGACTAATGAATAAGGTTGACCTTTTCTTCGATATAACCATTTTTAAATATATTTCTCGTTTTTTTTTTTATTTTCGATGTCGAGGAAAAGATCAACCTTATTTATTAGTCTAGTTATACTGAATTTAATAGTGTGCAATTGCGTGCCTAATTACATAGGCAACGAGAAACAGGGAGAATGATTCATTATCCGCAATCAACTTAAAGGCGCTTCTTTAAATAAGTTCATTCAAAAACATCGAATATGTTAATTAAATTAAAAGATTGCCATACTTTCTACTTCCAGGTGGCATTTTGAAGACACTTTAAATCTTTACAGTTCGTTGGTTTGAACGGAGAAACTTTGAATATCCTCAGACAGGAGTCGAAAGCAATTTTCTCATGTCTTCGTTCAATTTGAGAACTTTGACACGCTTACTGTAAGTTCGATCATTAAATCATGGCACTCCCCTGTGTCCCCAAGAACTTCTCAGGTGTCACTTGGAGCAAGAATGTGACTGCAGCAGGAACACCAGAAGGTATGCGACATGCGTATATGAGACGAAGTTCCGTATTTCAAACGGTAAGAGCTGCTATGCAAATTGTATCCGCTTAACACTGTTTCTAATTATGAGAAATGTGTGTACAAAATCAGCATCAATGGAGTCATAGATAACAGGAATCATGCTATCTATGATGGAGCATAAGATAATGTGTATTCAATGCAAATTAGGCGAGGTTCGTGGGCCCTTACTGGCATCAGCATGCCGTCGCTGATAATAGGATGGGGATGCGACCAGAATTTAACAATATATTCATTAGCGTTGTGATCGGGATTAGCTAAATAGAGGCTAAGTATCCTGAACGCTTGATTAGTTGGCAACTATAAGTTTGCTGCGTCCGGCTAACAGCTGTGGGCTCATTCAGGCCTGCATCAGAACCTGCCAAACTCACGGTCAGGACTTTGCTAGCCCACGTCGAAGCTTTCTCCGCGCAGCGCTGTATCCGAGGGCAGCACAACTGCGCCGCGGCGCTCTCTGTTGTCTACAGTGCAGGAAGGAGAGGCCGCTGCTGACTGTTGCCGAGCAATTCATTGGCAAACTAAGGCTCCGACTAACGCGACAGGTGAGCGATGGAGCTCCGGCCGGCCAGCGAGAGCGGGCGCGCCGGAACTCCCCTCCCGGGAGGCAGCTGGTCTGCGCTCTGTTTATTCAACGCTCTCCGCCCCCCCCCCCGCCCCCTGCACGAAGACTGGTCGGATGCAAACTTCTCAGGCACGATCCTCTGGCAAATTGATGGACAATCAAATAACTTTTTGCCGGCCCATTTTGGAGCCTAGTATACGAGATAAGGCAAACGTCTCGAGACGGATGAAAATGAGCCAGCGGATGAAGGTAGAATATATCGAAATAGGAATCTGAGTTGTGCAGAGAAGCTTTCGAGTCGGTGTGTGGTACGCAATAAATTCCATAAGAAGAGGCTAATTTAGAGTCCATTTTTTTGGGAGCCGAAACGTATAAACAAATAATGTAATTCCTATTGGCATGTGAAACATGACTTCACTAAAAATCAGAGGCCCTAAGAAAAAAAATGTGAAGTCTGAATTTCAACTGATGCAAAAAAAGGACAAAAGCGGCAGGACATGCATGATGCAAGGTCAATGGTGTCAACCTGAATGGTCTCTTTTCAACAAACAGTGCGAATGAAAACGAAACGAGAACAGTGCTGCGGCAGTGTGGCCTTCTCCTGGGTATCGGCGGGAAAGTTGGGTCGTCTGTGGGTACTGTAGCACGCTAACTTTTGCCTCTGCAATATATCTGGTGTCAGGGTGTACTTACCGAAAACCCACTGCCATCAGCGCGTCACTGCATTGTATCCTGCACGCATGTAACCCAGAAAGTCAACGTTACTATGTATTAAGTTGCAGCATGGTTTGCAACATTCGAATGAAAAATGGATCATGACAATAGTGACTCACCTGCAGCCGATTGTGTCTTGCGGGATGAATACTTACTGCAGACTGGCTGAATGCTATGCATTGCAATTATCCAACAGTCGGACAATCTCGCAGGCATGACAACAAACACATTTGACGACATGCAGACCTGTAGGGGAGAGTGGGGCACATTCGTGCAAAAAATGGATAAATCCATACATCTGTTCTTTGGTTAGTGCAACGGCAAAATTGTTGATTGTAGTATGGAAAGGAACTATTGCACATATTTTTCCTCTTTAACCCACGAGCCGCTGGGGGGGGGGCATAAAGTTGCCCCCCCTTTACGTTTTGTGAAATATCTCCGAAACCTGATGAGCTACGAACGTGAAACTTGGCATAGCTTCAAATGAATACCTAGGCAATGTTTGAGGAAAGTTTGGTGGTTGTAGCACCTAAGATGACGTCACAGTGACGTCATAAAGTTTTGCCGTTTTCCGATATGGACCGTTTCTGATGGCGCTGAGCATGAAACTCAGCTGTAAATGAACTAGACAGCACCTGCTGTCATCCTAAAACATCTAACTACACTTCCATCTAGTTTCTGACCAATAATCGGTCCTTTATATTCGGTCCCATATATCTGATGTATCGTGAGGAATATGAGAGTCGCAAATCTATAATTTCACTTATGACGTCACTGTGACGTCATCTCAAATGGGATCAACACCAAATTTGGACACAACCTCGGCTAGGTATTCAGGAAGAGGTGTGCAAAGTTTCGCTTCTCTATCTCTTCGCGTTGCGACGATATCGTCGCAGAAGTAAAGGGGGGGCAACTATATGCCCCCCCCCAGCGGCCGGCGGGTGGCGCGGAGGCCCAGCGGCCGCAGGGTTAAAACTTATCCTCTAAAGTTACCGCTTCTATTAGAAAAAAAAATGACTTTTAATAACTCTTAACGTTTGCATGAAACTGCCCCAGGTATGGGGCACATTCGTGCATGGGGTGGGGCACTTCCGTGCACCCTGCAAAATTAAATGAATTACCGGACATTGCCAGAAATTTACCAAAAGAAATGGGCAGGGGGTCATTTTACTTGATTCCTTTCCACAGGAATGCATTGCACAACTTATGTAGAAAGAATTGGCTGACCAACAAGAATGTGCCAACCGCCGGCCATCGACCCGCCTCCGTGACCTCTCCAAGGGTCACGTGAATTACTTGTCACGACGTCGCAAGCAGCCGAGACTGAGTCAGACGAGCGTCGCTACTACAGATAAAGTCATAAATCGCAAAAACGAAAAAAAATATGCAGGAATGTGCCCCTAGGCAGTGCGTGCACGAACCTGCCCCACAACACTATTTGTAATATAATTCAAAATTTCTTATTGAAAAAATGACAGTTTTCAACAAACAAGTTTGCAGCAGTTCCGTGAATAGAGTGAGCTTCTTCGGACCCAATTTTGAAAAGTTAAACCACATTTCCGAGTCAGGATCACGAAAACGGATGATATGAGAAAAGTTTGGAAAGCCCACGAATATGACAAATTTGCGTTTTTATCAAGCATGACATCAGGTACAGTGTTGTCTCCTACAGTGAACGAAGGGCGGCAATGATAGACATATTTTCATATTTACCTTTAGCTCGTGCAGTCACTCGTGTTCCCATAAATTGCTGAAAACGAATGTGCCCCATGCACGAATGTGCCCCACTCTCCCCTATAATCCGATGCGAAAAGCTTACAAGCGTTTTGTGTGTGTTGATTTATTTCCTTTTTTTGCTGATCAGGGATTATATAATACTGAACGAGGCCGGTGTAAATAAATTTTCAAGACCGAGGTCCTTACTGGATTTTTGAACGAGGCCGAAGGCCGAGTTCAAAAATCAGTAAGGACTGAGGTCTTGAAAATTTATCACCGGCCGAGTTTGGTATGCATTTTACTGTATGCCAACGATAAATTTATTTTCTGGACCGAAGCTCTTAGCCGACTTAGGAACGAGACCATCCCAAAATGTTGGCTTAAGTGCATTCTGGTAATGCATTTTTGACCGTGGTCAATTTGCTTACACCAGTTATTACCACACCCCTCTGGCTAATGTATTTGAATAGGCCAGGCATACAGTAATGGGAATGATTATTGCATAAGATACAGATGACTTGGCAATCACAGATTTTGCCCCCGAACTCAAGCACAACATGCTCCTCAGAGTCATTCTGTAGCAATGAGCACACTAGAGGCGCGGAACGATGGCCATCTAAATCAAACAGCCGCCGCTCTGCGCCCGGTGGGTATCTCGGCGGGTTCTGACTAGAGTTGCAAAGTTTCCCCCAAAGGCTGCTACCGGCACCGCCCCGGGCGCCCCACAATTTTTTTGGGGGATACCGGCATGCTACCACGCCCAAAGCAAAAACACCACCAAATTACCAGCATACTAAAAAACCTGCGTTGTTGATTCCAGTTTACCCCTACACTGAAAACAAAATGACACAAAAAACGACTAAAAACGCACAGGCAGAGCGTGTTAACTAGGCTTTCTTGGGTACCCTGCATCATGCATTTTTTGACCCGTCGCAGACGTGTCAATTTACAAATGTGTTAACCCAGTCGTGTTGTGTCCTAAAACACAATATCATTGTGTCTACAACACATAAGGCTTGTGTGAATACATTTGCAGAATACAAGGTAAATATGTTACTGAATTTAACACTAATCGCAAGTAAAAGAAGGAAACACGTGGTGATTATGTAGTTTGTTGCCGGGGCGCAGTTGAAGGGACTATGGCTTTGGCTGGACAGGCTGACTGCCAAAGCCGGGCCCCAAGTGGAATCGGGCGCTCGGGTGCGGTCAGGGCTGAGTACAAGAGATGCCACATTTTCCTCTTAGTGTCCAAAGTTTGAATCATATGCTAATATTTTTTTTTGTGCAAAACCAAAAATACCGGCATGCTACCGGCAAGACATGCCAGATACCACAAAAAAACCTGCGGTAGTGAAAAATAACCGGCATGCCGGTAATGCGGTAGGGAAACTTTGCAACTCTAGTTCTGACCGCCTACTGCCCTGCTGTTGACGGCGAGACCCACACCATTGTGTCGTCCTCGGCGACCGTGGGGTGTCCACGGCCGACCAAAGAGCCGGTGAATAATGGGCCGTGCCAGCCCGTAATTAACGCTGCGCTCATGAGGCGCGACAATGGGTGAAGTAGCCGCGCCGCCACTATAATGCGCCCGGCGGCGGTCTGATTTAGTTCAGCTAGCGCCTTACTGGCCAGCCCGCGACTAACTGGACAGGAAGGACGGTGTGTCGGCCCCGGGGAGTGCCATAGCAACATAGAACCGATATACCGCACAGGTCACTTGGAAGGGTGTGTAGCCTGGGGAGGTCTTCACCTACGGGTAGTAATGATGGACAACGGGCAGTCAGTCGCCAACCTTTCCCGTCACATTGTCGTTAGCTCATTGACTCCCGGGCTCGGGCAGGCAGGCGAGGCACCGCGCGTCTGTGTTTTGATCGGCCTTTCCGCCCTTCCCATATTATAGATTCGTTGCATTTTTGCACACGCAACCACCGAACGGTAGTTTTGTGTGTGTGTGGAACGGGAAGCTCCGCCCGGCAGCACACCGATCCGCTTCCTTTCGGACGCTACTGGTGCGACCGGTTTCCGCTATTGATCGTGGCTTTGGTGACCTTTCGGAAGGCCGCCCTGGGCTACAGAAGCTGCGCAGACCTTTCCAGTAATAGGATGGCCGTTGTCTGCAGCACAGCGGTGACCTGACCCAGACTGACGGACAATAGTAAAATGCATGACCCAGGTCAGAAGGACGGCGCTGCCCAGTTATTCGCAGAGCGATGTCAAAGCCCAACGGATGAATGGACCAGCCTGGGTGACCTGCCCAGGTGGTAGGAAATATCCTTGTGGACTTGCATTGCACTAGGGAATCATGCTGCGCAGGTAAACTTCGCTGTTCACATTGCCACGAGGCGTGTATACTGTATACCTTGCACTGCATTAGTTCAAAGTTGCAAAAGAATAACTCAGCAGTCAGCGGTAACACCCAATGCCATTGTAGAACAATTTACCACTTCTCGTCTCTCCAACTAACAGTTTTCTTCGGACTCCTCTGAAGTGCCTTATCCCATATCATTTTTCACCAAGTTGAGATCAAGTGAGATCCCTAAGTGGGTTGCTTTTAGCTACCGTCCTAAAACTAGAATACAGTTGCCTTTCGCTGCGAAGGAAGCACGTAAATCAACTCATTTCACGCGCGAGTGTTTCTGGTCTAAATTCGGCCCGCCTTATCACCGCTGGATCGGGTGCCACCGTGCCGGGCCGGGCCGGTCGGCGGGCGGTCAGAGCTAACCTGATGGACCGTGAGCTGCCGGCTATCGAACCGTAACCGAACACCCGCGGATGGGGGCCGAATCGGGGGCCGTCTCTTTGTAGGTTTTATGGCTGCAAAGATTTAGTGTTTAATTTGTATAGATTGGGACTGCATACTATACGCAGAAAGGATGAATTTCAAGTAGCGTTTCTAGTTTCTACATACTTTGGATTGCTGACCTTTGTCATAAATTGATGACATTTGAACTTGGTCTTTACCTCTTGTCACATGCTTTGTAGGTATTCATTGCACATGCCCTCGGTATATTATTGTTCAACTTCTTCATGTTGGACATGTTGAAAATGTTCATGTTCATTGTTAACTACTTCATGTTTGCACTAATAAGCCCATGGACCCAACTCCCTATCCTTGTTGCCACCTTACATCTCCAAAAGACAACAATCAGTCCGAACCCTTCTGAGAATGTCAGCCCAATTTCCGTCAGTCGACACACTTGGCGTTGTAGGACAACTCCGATTTATAGCGAGATCGCATCCCATACATCGCCGCCCAGTCTGAATGTAGTGTGCCGCCATTATCATAAACTCGACGACCCGTGACAGGCATCCAGTTATATTGTCACATGACGCCGAATTAGGGCTCAGAGAGCCTGATGACAAACCCCGGGCGTCTGCATCTCAGCGAGCTACGCTGTCTGAATGTAGTACACGCTCGTCGTATGAGTATGTGGGTAGGCATACTGCATCCTGCAAGCCTACCAAGGTCGAAATAAGGCTTATGTCCCATGATTGACAAGAGGGTTTAAGGTGTTGTTTTTTCAAGCCTCACATAAATCGCATTAGTCCCACAAAATGGCATGACATTAAATACCGTTCTATAAAGAGAGAGAGCATAGCTTTATTCAATATGTTACAAATTTTCGCTTTGAGTGGACCATTCATGATAAGATACCTAGCCATCTTTTATTATAACCTTTTTGTCTTATTTGTGGTTAGCTGTTTCCGACCTATTTTGTTTTTACTCTCTGCTTTCTTTTCTGTTTCCTTTCGCTTAATCGGCATCATTTGCTTATTATCCTTTTTCTTTCTGTTGGTCTTCGCCCTCTCGTCGTTTCTCCTAATGACCCCACCATTGACTGACAACCATTTTCTGGTCTCCAGATTTAATAACCACATTTGCATACCATCCCCGACGCCGGGATCTGGCGCTGAATCAGCTCTGACAAAATTATCTGTCAGAATGTTTTGCACTGTAGTTGAGAGAAGACGGCAATATTTCGGGCCTCCGTGGCCGGAAGACTGTAACTTTGCCAGCCGCGCCTGAGGCATGGCTGCAGCAGCTCACTTCCGTTCTACCGGGAAAGCGAAAACAAGACTCGGAAAAAATAAAGCCGTGTAACCTATTTAAAATTCCATTTGTCATATGAAATTGAATAAGCCGCGGATCCAAGTTGATGCCTATCAGAGCCGACTTGTGGCTTTTAAGAGATTTTCCAGATTCAGCTGACAGGGAATGTGAAAGCTGCCTGCTGGCCCAGGACCGCATTCTTACCTAGGACAGACTAGTCTCGTGAGTGTTCGTATGGTGATGGTGTTTTCCTCTCATTGTTTCCCTGCTTTTCGGCACAGAAGCCATCTTAGCTGGGGAGGAATTAAAGAGAGAGAGAGAGAGAGAGAGAGAGAGAGAGAGAGAGAGAGAGAGAGGAGAGAGAGAGAGAGAGAGAGAGAGAGAGAGAGAGAGAGAAAGAGAGAGAGAGAGAGAGAGAAAGAGAGAGAGAGCGAGAGAGAGAGAGAGAAAGAAAGAAAGAGCAAGAGAATGAGGAAGAGAAAGAGAAAGAGAAAGAGGAAAAGAAAGAGAACGAGAACGAGAACGAGAAAGAGAAAGAGAAAGAGAAAGAGAAAGAGAAAGAGAAAGAGAAAGAGAAAGAGAAAGAGAAAGAGAAAGAGAAAGAGAAAGAGAAAGAGAAAGAGAAAGAGAAAGAGAAAGAGAAAGAGAAAGAGAAATAATATCTGCTCTACTATCTGCCAATACACACATTTACGGTAATTGAAACTGGCGGTGGTTATGCTCTGTGGCGTCAGTCTATTTTTATCGCAGCACGCCGGAGCGGTTTTTGCTGTTGTTTTTAAAGGTACCGATACTTGTAACGCTTATGTGTCAGTACACATTTACGGCAAATAGGCAGTGGAATTGCAAGCCCTTGAGTTCCTGCGTGGTTTTGTTCTCAATTGACTGATTTCTATAGCTTTGACCGGACGAATGCCAGTTCCGAGCATTGAATTCATTGACCCTACTTGGGAATTTAGATACAATTAAAGAGTCAAAGACTATCAAGATTCAAGCCTGTCGGTATTTGCGCTCTCCAATATCTCCGTAATTTTAAAAGTCCGGCAGATATGGGTCAAATTCAGGCCCCGTGGCGCACCGTTGCGCCGCTGCTCGTCCCCGTCCGGCGGCGATGCGCCACGTTTGCCGACGTGCGCCACGTTTGCCGATAGTGCGCCACGTTTGCCGATAGTGCGCCTCGTTTGCCGACATTGCGCCACGTTTGCCGACGTGTGTCGGGCGGTGTGCCGTCGGCGGAGTGTCAGCGCCGATCGGAGGGCGCCTATATATTGCATACCCGAGCGGCTGCCGGCCGCAGCAATAGGTCGGCGCCCGGGGCCGTTTGAGATGCAGGGGCCGGCGCACCGAGCCGAGCCACGACCCGACGCTGGATCAGCCGCCTCACCGCGGCCGGAATGACTCCATTTGTCGGGATCGAGCCGCAGCTATGGGCATGGTGCCATCGCTCGCCGCGGAGGCGGTCTGATCCTGTGACAATGCGGCTCTAACGGCGTGGGCCGCTCAGGGAGAGCCCCGGCGCGCGGTCGTCCCGGTCCCCCCATTTAGCCGACGAATGGCTCCTAACTGAGCGACGCCGACTGTGTTTTTGGTGCCGCTGATTCGGAAACCGGGCCGGATGAGCCGCGACGGGGAGCATCCTTCGTCTGGGGATGATGAGGACGACTTACGTCACTGAGATGGAGGCGACGTCACGCAAGTTTCCCGGCTGTGGCGAACATTAGTGTGATGCCACGTCACTCTTCCTGGACCTATTGTGAACACTGAACGCTGAACGTCAATGAGCTGAACGTTACTTTGAACCACCGTAACCCAAGGCATGGGTGGCATCTGTCTGTGAGCCTTTGGCATCCATATCTCCCTTCCCGTCCGTGCTGCCCATCCCGCGACCGGGACGCACTGGACTTGTTCAGCGATGGAGCAATGACACGGCGACGAGTGTCGATATTTATGTGTGCGGCGGCGCGGCGGCTGCGGCTGCCCCCGGGACGGGTCCATGATGAATGGACCAACTTGGGCGCAAACTTGGTGGCACGGGGTGATCAACGGCCGGGCGATATTGACGCCCTCTGGCTCGCCGTCCTCTCCCGGGCGGAGACCGGGCTCACCTCCGAGCCCGCCGCCAGAGGACGGAACTGATGCCCAGCCATTAACGGGTATAGTGTGATTCTTAGGTGTTGTTTTTATCCGCTGGGACTGAGAGCGTGAGATGATGTTTTTTCGTACTCCAGCGTAGATGGGTAGCCATACGGCTTCCACGGTTGACAGTGATGACATCAGTCATCTTTTGCAAGCTCGTTAAAGATTTGGGCTGTACGGGGATTCGAACCCCGGGCCTTTGGATCCCCGTACATCCAATCCCCCAATCCCCGTATATCCAAAGGCCCGGGGTTCGAATCCCCGTACAGCCCAAATCTTTAACGAGCTTGCAAAAGATGACTGATGTCATCACTGTCAACCGTGGAAGCCGTATGGCTACCCATCTACGCTGGGGTATAGTGTGGTATTTACAAATGTCCGTAGTGGTAGTTCCCAGTGTGCCATTTCAATGCCGTGCTGGAAGACCTGTCTGTAAGCAAGTGCCCACGCACGGTATCAATTTGTAGTAGGCATATCGTGTTACATTATGTTAGTTACGTTTGTCGTCTCCTAATTTACCAGCAGACGACTCATTTCTATTTTTAACGTTCATTTACTTTTCCTGTCTTTCTCGTTTCAACATTCAACAACCCAGAATAGCCGATTCGGTGAAAACAGTCCTCGACTCAAAAGTTACGCCTCGCAGCCTGCAATAAAATCCACCGCTCTGCCTAGTCGGGCTGTGAAAAGCCGTCTTCGCAATATGCGTTGATCTAATCGAGTTTGCTCGTTCTGCTTTCATTTGCATATAACGACAGAGCCGCGGGGCGCGCTGGGTATTCAGAAAATTACCGTGAATGCTGAAAAAGCCGTTGTGCCGCATCAATGGAGCGCTGCCGGCGCCGGCGACTTTTATCGTCCGATAACTGCAGTGGGATCCAATTTACCTGGACGGCTGGGGCTGGGCGTCCGTGGGGTGCGGCAGTGGGATCCAATTTACCTGGACGGCTGGGGCTGGCCGTCCGTGGGGTGCAGGCAGAGCGACCGGCGCCGGTTAGAGGCCGCCGTCAACAGCTCCTCTCTCTCCCCTTCTCGGTGACTCGGCCGCCGCCGCCGCCGCCCGCCCAGCCGAGTCCGCCAATCAATAGGACCACGCAGACATTAATGAGGAGCGCAATTTGTGCCGAGTCTGTGGTCGGCGTCCGCCCGTCTGCATTCGGCCGCCTCCTTTGCAGCGACAACTTTGAAGTCGCTCGTCGCCCGACTGCCCCCATCGCAGCCCCGGCGGCAGAGGGAACGGGGAGAGCGGATGGGCGCTGAGTTGGGACGGCGAGGGGCTGCAACAGGATCAGCGGAAGAAGACTGTGGACCTACAAAACAGGCTGGGGAACGTGAGATTTGAGAGCTGTCTGGACGCAAGAAGGGATCAGTCAACCCTTCCGTTCCTTCCGGAAGATCATTTGACCACCACCGGCCATAGTCATGAACAGTGAATGTCGTCAAGCGTGCTAACTGCTACCTATGGCAAGTGTCGAAGATATGGGCTCAGAAGTCAGAACCATTCATGGGTTAACAGGTAGATCAGACACCCCAATGCAGAGCAGTGGACACTCCGGCACTCCCCAGCCAGACGGGTCGGTCACCCCTGGTACCGAGAGAGTAAATAAATCACAGCCAGTCGATAGCGGGTGCCCTGTAAATTTGACCCGGCCGGGCGGTGCTAGGCGGTGCCGATATTTCATATTTATACTGCTGGCCGGTAATATTCTGTGTTGACACTGACAGGCGGAGCAGAGAGGGCGGCGAGCGGCAGCGCGGAGCAGCTGGCTCAGGGCTAGTGACGGCGCCACCGCGCTTCATGGCTGTCATTGGGATGGGAACGTATGGACCGCTCCGCGTATGAAACGTATGGCCTCACCGTCCGCAGAGCACTCAAACGCGGACGCAACTGATAATAACTAACGCGATATTGTTTCATAATTTAATTGAAACTTGCGTTGATAAATAATTCAATAGTGTATGACAATATAGGTTGTTTATGGGAAGCACAATAAAGTATCCAATAACTTATAGCTGAGGTGTTAAATGGCGCTGCCGCCTGGCGTGGGGTAGGTGACAAGTGGTCTGCATCAGAACTAACCAGCTCGATTGATATCTTTTTACACTCTTTTGCCCACGGACCCCAACTTCACCATATCACAAACAACCGCCGTCCTCCAGTTCGCCAGCCGCACGCAGTATGGATTGGACATAAATAAAGATCCTTGCAACCGCCAGTTTTTTTCCGTGCTCTCCACATGATGATCGGTCGTTGATCCTTACAGAGACAACCGACGTCCGACAGACACTAAATGGGTGAGCGAGAAACGGTGTCACGGAGGAATTCCTGTTTGTCTTGTGGGGCAGAGGTGGACGTTTGTGAGCCGTACTGGGATGCTGCTAGCGCCTGGCACGTCAACGGGCACAGCGCAGTGGTGTGCGTTATGCTGGGATGCTGCTGGTTCTCTGGTGGCCTGGCGGGGCACTGGTGTTTGTAGGCAGCACTGGGCTTCTGCTGCTTCTCTGGTGGCCTGGCGGCGGTCCGACCCCGCTGCGTCAACACAGACGGAAGTAGGCGCAGCTGCGACCCGGCCCCGGCCCCGGCCCCGGCCCAAGCCTCGCCCGGCCGGCTGCACTGGCGCCGGGACGCAGCTGGGGGCTACATGTGACCTCACTTCAGCCCACGGACTGGAGCGGTCACTAAAACACGGTCAGTCTGAGTGAGTATCATGTGGACCACGTATCGATTATCTGCGAAGCTTGAAACTTTCAAACAAATCCTCCTTCCACGATTCTTTCAAGAGCTCGATGTTCCAAACTGAGAGTCGCCTCTAGCAGGGAGCCTGAGTAACCGCCTATAAATCACAGTGTGGCGCTGACCTTCAATGAAAATAGACAGGACGCTTCAACAGTTCAAAGCGCCTTCAATCGGGCATCGCTTACAATGCCCACATACTATGCAGGACGAGCACCATACTCCCCTAAACAACGCCACGCTACCGGGGCGTTGTCTGCTGCTGTCAAATCCATCCTGGCCGCGTCCTATCGACCAAACTGCACCCAATATTCCGTCAATTTTATGGTGTGCCGTTCTCGCCTGCCAGCTACCCGGGCTCTGCAGAACGGCGGTGTTCTGTCGAAGCTGCCGGCGGCGCTGGCAGACAGACAGAGGGACCGCCGCGGGCGTCCTGCAGATATTACATCTCGGACGGGGTGGGGGCTCAGGTGGCGCTGGGACCTGCGGTTGGAGGGGTATCGACCCAGCAATGTGTGCCTGGATCGGGTCACAGGGTGCTTGACCCTTCCGCTCAGAAGGGGGGGGGGAAGAGGCGAGATCAACAATCGGCCAACAGAGAACAGCTCGATGTAGCCCTCGTTGCACCTGCGCCAGTCAGCGAGACAGCCCTTGTCCGGCTTGTAAAGAACATAGGCAGCAACATTTGACTGTCGGCTGCCGAGCGCACGGCTACATGGTGTTGGACCAATCTACGCGGGAATGACGAGGCTCTCGATACACAATCGTATTTTCTCTTCGCTCTGAATACTTCCTGGAGTAAGAAGACATGTTCGAAGACACGAATAGTGTTCTTCAAAGCGAGTTTATTCTAGGAATCTGAAGTAAGGATCGGTGCAGGCTTAAATCAAAGGCGTCCATATTTCATGTGTGCTCACTGCTCTCAAGTCTCACATGCTGAAAACTGGAATACAAACAAAGACCGAGGGATATTTTGCTCTGGAAATTTCGCGGTGCATTGCTCGCCTGGTGTTCCCGTTTGTAAGTACCACAAGGCGTCTTATTGCAGAGATTGACTTTAATTTGGGAAGGTCTATTCCCATGCAGGCGATGTTTACATACCTGCAAGAACATTGAGAAATGATCATTCAGATATTCGCGAACATATATGCACGTGGTACGGGCACATGAGCGTTAGTTAACAACTCAGACCGTGCAGCGTGCATGCAGACATATGAGATACCTCGCAGAAGGACGGGGCGAAGGTCCTACACGTCTATACTTAATGTCCAAATACATCACCCCTTTCTTCTTTTTTTTTCTGCAATAACACTGGTGGGGCGTCATATTGCGTTCATCTGTTCCCCATCCGCTCGTCGTCCGTTCTCATAGACCCTTCCCCTCCCCTCCCCTCTGACGTCATTCCCCTTTCGTTCCGCGCTGCGCTACTGTCCCGAGCAGGGCCTGCGGAGGAGGCAGACCTCTCCCCCACCTCCCTCCGGTCTGGGGTGAGGGGTGCGGGTGTCAGATCACTCCATTAGGCCAGTTCGGTGCCGGTTAGTGCGGCGATCGGTCAGCCGGCACCGACCGCAGAGAACGTATCGGCGCCACCCCTGGCCGTCGGCAGTCGCCGCAGTGGGTGCTGACTGCTGACTGGCGACAGCGCCGGCCGAGGGGGCGCCGACAGACTGGTGACTGCTGAGTGCTGAGGGACGGAGGGACGGAGGGACGGAGGGATGGAGGGACCGAGGGATGGAGGGACCGAGGGATGGAGGGACGGGAGGAAAGAGGGAGGGAGGGGCAAAGGAAAGAAGGTAGAGAGACAGAGGAACGAAGGGAACCTTACAGAGGTCGTTCGCTGACCTGACGTGGTAAACCGAGGAGAAGGTGCAGTTAAGGTGAGGGCCACGGAGTACGGACCAAAAGGCATCTCAACTCGGGAGGTCAAAACTGACAGCGACGTGCCGAGACAATAAAGAACGACCGAGTCGGTCGCAATTCACCCCCGAGGCATGCGAGGCCGAGGCACAAAGTGTTCTCATAAAGCCGCGCCGAGACGCCGGTGTTTGCTCAGCTCAGACTCATAATCTCGCCGCAGCTTCCCAACCCAGTGAAGACCAGAAATGAACCAACGACGGAATAGACTAATTACTAACGCTCTGGGACTTCTTTGTCGCCAAGAGTTGAAACACGATGAAAATAGACAAAGACTCACAAAGTAAGACACAGCTGTGCCAGTACATGATCCTGACAATCACCAGCATTGCAATCAAAGCATGCCAGTTTATCACAAAATGTAATGAATGCTGTATGCAGTATGGTTCAATCCAGATAGAAGATTATGCATGGTTGCATGAATGACTTCTTTCGAAGATGCATTTGGACAGTCATTCGCTGCTTTCAGCAATTACTATTTTTGCTCTCTTTTAATATTAACCTGTTAATCGCACTTCTTTTGCTTGTTTTTTTTCCCTACTTTCCGACCCTAGCTGGGAGTGCCGCGACTTATCCTTTTTTATTTTTGTCTGGTGTTAACGTAAGGAGCTGGGAGTCGCCTGGCTAAGAGTGGGGGCACTCCTGGTCACCTATTAATGGGTTGCGGAGTAGTTCGAAAAGAAAAATTAAAAAAGGGAAAGCCCATTTTTAATTGAAATGTCAATTTTTATCATTATTTTGTGCGTGTAGCGCATATTCATTTTATAAGTGAAGACATAATCCATGAGCGTTTCTTTTGGATCTCCAGTTACTGCTTGATTTCTTAATACGTTGCTAACGTTTTTAAAAGGCCTTGTTATTTAAAAGGTCACTCTATAACTCTGGTCACTTACAGTTGAACATCATCGTTCGACCTTCCAGACAAAAGGTCAAAGTGGTATTACCGTACTGAAAATACGCCTCTCCGATCATTTCTCGTTTCAAAATGTGTTGGCCATGGGTAAAATGCCAATTAAACACTGATGAAAGTTCACCCAGAGAAGCGATAAAGGCGACTTGAAGGTACAGTCCACAGCAGAAGTAATGTGCGGTTTCAGTCATGGATATGCTCTGCTTCTGAAGCTTAGGAACGATTAACCAGACTACAATGAAACTTTGAATGTAGCTTATATGTATCGTCACCCTTGCAGCTGCAACTTTAGCTATTGACATCTTCTTTTCGATCACTCCGCATTAAACAATCGCCAGTCAAAGCCAACCGTTGAGATTGGTAAAACCCTACATTACTTTAGCGGTGGGCTGTACATCGTTTCACTCTTCAAGTTGGGCGCAGCGCTGGTGACGTTATTCCAAAGCTGCACTTTCTTCATCCAGGACTCTTCGTTTTCGTTCAACAACAACTAGCATTACGCGAATGATGTTCGTCCGTTGTTTGCGTCGGCCTGCCGCCGGTGGCGATATCGGCCGTGTTGGTGCTCCTGTTCTCAGTATTATGGCCTCCCTTTGCGTGGGCAGTTGCTGCTTGTGAGCGGATGTACGTAACCAATACCTAACCATTCAGTAAGATTATAGAAATGTCTTTCAATGAAGTAATGCGTCTTCTCATGTCAGTGAAGAGAACCACAAAATCTCCAGTCGCTCGGTTTGGCGCCGTTTGAAGATGAACTTTCAGCACATGACTTTTTTCAAGTTGCCGCTCCACTGGCTAAGAAAGCTTTAATTGCTGAATTGAGAAAAACGGATGGTTAGCAAAGATGGAGGGAAGGAGGAAGGGGAAAGAATGGAAAGGGAGAGCAGATGCAGTGACAGTTATGACACAAAATATTTGCCGATTGTAAACAGTATGTTTATCGTCTACATATGATCTTAAGGATGCACTGGCAGTTGATGTTCTATACATCTTCAGCCCGTGTCATAGGCACGTGACCGTCGCTGGTGCCGGGGCGGGGGCGGGGCGGGCCATCCCCGCAGCCGCGCCCTCCTGTTGTCCAACTGGGGCGGTGAGGGAGGCGGCCGAGTGGCGTGTCGCCCGGACGGCGCCGGACGAGCCGAGACAGACGGTCCGCGCCGGGCTCGAGCACAAAAACGGCGTCACCTGAGCCAGGAATAGCGGCACCATTGTGTGCTCCGCGCCGCGCGAGGTGCAGCACAAATGACTGTGACGGCCGCGTGAGGCAGGGACGGCGCGCGCGGCGCACGATCCGCGGATATGTCGGCCTGTCGGGGCCGGCTCAGCTAAACAGAGCCGCCGTCAGCCATCACTGACGGGCCGGTCCTGGGGGCGTGGTCCGCCCTGAAGGGACAGCCACATCTGTGATAGGACTGCGAGACAGACATTTTACGGCGTGGGCGGTTCTTCAGAGTGACACAGACGTCATATCTAATCGTAATCGGATTTCATTGTGGCTTGAGAAAAAGTGATGCTACCATTGTTGAATGACGTGCCTGCCCTAGCATCTTCAGGTTGGGGTTGTTGAACAGGACCAACTTCAATTGCTATTTGCAAGCGCATCTCTTATGAATTAATTACCAATGACATCTACCAATCCTACGATTTACGGTCGATCGAACTAACTATACGAACTGCGTAGCCAGTTCGCTCGGAGAGTCCTGCGGGAAATTCGAACTGCATCGTCAACTGATTCATATAGAGCTATCGCGGCCGGCGTCATGGGCAGTCAGACAGTAGCCACTCGTCACGGCCAGGATATTCAAATTCAGACTGTAAACCAGCGATAACGACATTGATTTCCACCATACATCACGGCCGATGATAACGCGGCGCCTCCCATATCAGAATTGATGCCCGGCCGCGGCCACAAAGGGGATTCGTCCGTCCCTGCCCGCCGGCCGCCCGCTAAAGGATGACACCACCTCAGGGCACCCTTGAGAAGTCTATGGGCGGCCGCTACCAGCCACGTGGGGTACCACCGGACGTCAGGCCAGGGACGGCCACTCGAGTCTACTTCTGGCAGCCGAATGGCACCTGATCGCAGGAAGGGCTGCCGGCGTCTGCTGAGCCGGTGACAGCGACAGCCAACCCTTGAGACAAGAGGTCCGGCCAGCAACAAAATTGATGAAACTATATGTAGACCAATGTTTCTCCGTTACCAACCACATAAAGTTTAAATGAGCACTTCTTCAGCAGTGTACGGTGAATGGAGGGGGTCAATGCTGCGGATTGACGGCCCAACACTGTGTTTGACGGGTGCCGACAGGGCGCTTTGACAGTTCCTGACAGCGAGCTGTGTATCAGCGGCAGTCGAACGACGCACCATCAATGCCACTCGACAGTAATGGACACTGGACTGGGCTGCATATACGCTGGCTTTCCTAAATTGACGTCAGTGTAGAGTAGTCTTTCTAAGGCCTAAGCAATACATTACTGTCCCTTCAGAGCTATTTGCGAACTCAAGACGACCTTGATGGATTTCCCGAATGGAATTATAAAACCATTAATTACTGCTATTTAATCAATGGAATTTCCTGCTGTGAAATAACGCACACAATCGAGCTGTCCGTTTCACACGACATACTGCCATAAGTTTTCCGAGGTGACGAGCTGTCTCCGTGAAAACAGACCTCAGGACGAGCATACAGTCGACGCAGGGAGCTGATTAGAGGCCATAAAGAGCCGAAATGGCGCCCAAACTAGACAGTGACGGCAGCCTTTTTCACCTGGACTGCGTCTGAGCGTCCTGATGACACGGCAAAGAAAACAGCCACCGTAATTAAAGAGTCAGTCATTAGTTTCGTTCTGCAGTAATTACTGGACGCGTGCCAACACAAGCCGGCGACGACGGCCATTCTTTCGACTGATTAATGGGCGTCCGATCTTCTATTTGAGGCCATTAGGGTGGCCTGCGACGTCTGATGGCCTCTGAGCGCTGCCGGTCGGACACGTCGTGCACCGCCCTCCGTTTGGGGAGGACACAAACGGCCACCCGACCCGGCCGGAGCGGAAGGGGTGGAGAGAGCTCTGTAGGACAGCAGCGGAGGGGTGGGGGCCGAAGGGAGCCCGCGACACCGTCGGATGGACACCAACAAAGCCGTGCAGCGTCGGCAGAGAGATGGGAGAGGTACAGTCGTGTACAGGTTGATGGTCCCCTACTCTTTATCCACCGGGTTCCTATGGCTCAGCATTGGCAGCAGCCGCCTGGTACCGGTAGGCTGTGCCGCATGACCCGAGAGTGAAGCGGCACAGCCTACCCACACTGTATGACACCGGCTCGGGTCGCCTGGTAGAGCGATTTGACCGGACGCTGCGTTACACCGGCTGGGGGAGGGGGGTAAAGGTCAGGCCTGTCTATTTAGCTCGGCTCGGTGGATGAGGCGGGCTGGAGTGTGGTGTGGGGCGGGGTGATGTGGGGAGGGAGTGAGCGGACCTGGGGCTGGGTGTGTGTGGTCACTTGTCGCATAGAACCGATCGTAATCCACCCTCCAAAAATTCGCTTTAGAGATATTCACAAAACCCAGGGGGGTTTAAACACCCATCTCCCAAGTGGGGTGCGGAAGGATAGGTAAGGGTCCATACGGTCTCCTCATGAATTGCAGCAAAGAAAGAAAACAGACCTGTCACCAAATAATCTTTCTGAAAAGTGGACTAATCGCATAGCCTCGGACACAGAAATAAACACCCAGCACGCGAAGCGTCTCGAACCGGGCATCTCACTACCGGTCAGTTTGACAGTCTAGCACTCCTACGCTGAGCTACACCGGATGGTGGCCACGGCCGGGGCAAAGTCTGGCCGGGCGGGCGGCGGGGCCGGGAGGTCGGCAACAAAGTCAATGAATGTTTTTGTGGTTTCGGGTGCCGGTCGCTTTAGCTTGGTGGAATGATGATGGATCATTGGCAAAACTTTCAACGTGGAGTCCCGGTTCGAGCCTCATCGGGGCTCCGGCTACTTTTCCGAGTTAGGATGGTGTGATTGCTATTAGTGGTTGCGAGCCATTTAAACGGTTGTATACATGTCTATTGATTGTTTGATTGATTGATTGATTCATTCATTCATTTAATACGTGCCGACATTTAGCAATACGAATTGACATCCAGCATCAATCTACCGTTTTCACAAACGTATTGCCTAAATATCATGCATAGACACAAGACCTATGGTTGCCTCGATACCGTGCCAAATCACGTTTTGCACAATGCACAAGTAAATTATATTCGCTGGGTCTTCCGTGCATTGTGCTTAGCAAAAACAGGAATGCAATTGTTAAGCGACGCAAAATGTGCAATGCAGCAAGTGACCACACACACCCGCCCAGCCCCCATGGTCCACCAACACGCCCCACACCACTCCCCAGCCCACGCCAACCACCGAGACGAGCCCCTCCCCCGCGCTGGTCTGACGTGACAGCTAGTCTACAAAGCGCTCCACCCGGCGACCCGAGCCGGTGTCAAACGGCGTGGGTAGACTGTGCCGCTTCACTCTCCGGTCATGCGGCACAGCCTACCGGTACCAGGCGGCTGCTGCCAATGCTGAGCCATAGGAACCCGGTGGATAAAGAGTAGGGGACCATCAACCTGTACACGACTGTACAGTAGGTCTATTAAAAAAGTCCCCGGCACCAGTGGGCGCTGCCTTCGCTGAGCCGAACCCCCGTCTGCCTGTCCCATATCGCGCCGGGCTCAGGTCAGATAGGGTCAGCGGGACCGCTCGGTCCGGCCCGCGGGCGGTGGACGGGCGGCCGGTAACGCTTTCCGCCAGCCAGCTGTAGAATCCAACAAACGGGACGGCCGCCGCTCAGCGCAGCGAAACCGGTGTTGAAGAATAGCAGTAGATGTTCATGGCCACAATTATTATGAGAAAGTCATTGTTAGCCCGTGCCCCACAGGAATGCCTATGCACGCCCTGTTGGAGGGAAAATGGGGATTGAGCATCATTCTTATAACTCAGCTTTGGGCATTTAAGTGGCATTCGAAGTAGCGTCAAAAGTAGCAAAAAGAAGAAATATACTTCAGCCAATTTTAGATCGGGTCAGAGCCAGAGGTCATGTCATCAGAGGTCATCGGTGGTAAAATTTTGCTTGGACAGGGTGCGTTGCGCGCACCGGTGCATTGGGTTTCCAGTTTCCATGGAAAAATCAACAGACTCGGGAGCTCGCAACGCTAGCGTGGAGCCGAATTCATATCAACCGCCGCAACAATGCAGCAGCGCAGCGCAGCGTGCTGCAACGCAGGGCCGGGAAACACCGCCCAGGGCTATCCATGTGTCAGGGCAATCCAACCCACGTGATGGGCTCGGCCCCAGCGGAGCATGAGGTCCAGGACTCTCGCCCAGGCCCCCTGTCTCCCCCTAATTCCTGTCATCCTTCCCACTCTGAAATCGACCGAGCCTAACCTAACACAACAATCAGCTCGTTTACCGCTATGTCTGAATAATATTGTCAGATTTAATAAAGGCGAACGGCTTAGCACGTAAATAACAGCAACTGCCACCATCGGTATTATGAGAAAACCAATTGCTTTTCCACAAACACTTAACCCGCGCCGGGCCGGTGCTCTGAAATTCCGCGCCGGGCCGCGGGGGTGTTTGAACACCCCCCCCCCTTCTAACTCGGCTCCTGGGCCACGTAGCGACACGCGGTAAGCGGCAATCGAAAGAACGTCAAAAATAAGGTCGAAAACACTTCGGTCATTTTTTGGGTCAGGTCAAAGGTCAGGTCACCAGAGGTCACCAAAGGTAAAATGTTGACTATTTCAACATTTTGGAAACTGCCAACGGCTATCTCGGGAACCGATAGAGCTACAGCGCCGCGGAAAAGCGCATTCGATAGCCCTTTTACAGACCTTTCTGAATAATGTTCTCAGATTTGACCTCAGGTCAACGGTTTAGCCTCCAGAGGGCAAAAACTCCAAAAATAGCCGTTTTTACGAAAAACGTTTTTTCGGCAATAACTTTTGACTCAAAAGAGCTATGACATTACTTTTGCCAGCATCGTGTTCCTCTCGTCAAGACGCGTCGAATGAACTATAATTTGACCTTGAAAGGTCAACTTGAAAATTTGACCTCAGGTCAAGGTCATGACCTGACCGGAAAAGGTCATGCTGCATATCAGTCGATCCGCAACGTCGAGCCAAACACATATAAGGCGTTTTCAGCGCTCTAGCACGCCTCTATCAGAAGTTATCATCGAAAAACTGTTAGATTCTGTTCGTGACCTGAGATGACCTCGGGGACATAACGAGGGGTCACAGTTGCCATTTTCTGGTTCAGTGTGTCTATTTTACCTACATCTCGATGTTTGAGAGTGTCTAGAATAGCGTTCGTGCAAAACAGGCGCTTTTCAATTTTCTCCCATTGACTTATAATGGAGAGGCCGCAAAATTGACCTGACCTTAGGTCACCGATATCAAAATTCCGAGATATACTTTTTATAGATAGTGTTGCTCTAATCAATCGCTGAAAGTTTCAAGGCAATCGTTTAGTCAATGTAGCTATGACGAGCATTCTTATTTTTTCTGAGGTGAGGTCACTTGGCGTGACCTGGTGACCTGACCTAAGGCGACCTGGGTCTGAAATTTTCACAACATGTGCGGAAAAGATGCACAAACAGGTGTGCCAAAAACGGCGGCGCTCCACGCCGCCGTTTTTGAGATATCTGCGAAAAACCGCAAGGGGGGTGTTCAAACACCCCCCCGGCCCGGCGCGGGTTAAAAGTTTTTAGCTTAAAACTTGCTTGAAATTAATTTTACCAGCCTCGTGTTCCTCTTATCAAAAAAACGCTTCGAATGAATCAAAAGTTGATCTATAAAGGTCATTTGAAAAATTTGGCCTATGTCCAAAGACATGACTTGACCAGAAATGGTCATGATGCATAGCAGGATATTAGATTCGTATCGTGGAACTTTACAAACACTTTAGATGATTTCATAACTTAAGCATGTCTATCAAAAATGATTATGACATGGCTCATATATAAGCTGGGTGTGTGATCATGCTTACTAGTATGTTTAACGCAACTGATAATGTTCTGTTGGTCACAATTTCTATATTTAATTTATTCTCCCGGATTTCATATTTCTATTAATGACACCTTGACGATGTCGAGAAAAAAAAAACGCTTAGGAGATTTAACAGCCTGAGATACGTTCAGTATAAGGAAGGGTCAAGGGTGCTAGATCCCTTCCGTCCTCGCTATCCTCAGGAAAAACAATCCACATCGCCCCTAGTCTTCATGTTTCCCTCTCTGGACTGGAGGTCACCCCACCAGCCAACCTGTAGTTGATGTCGGATCCATTCCAGGACACATAATCCTCTTCGGGTGACCGTTTGGGAGACGGCTGGACCGTCCCGACAGGGCAATCGTCCCACGGGAACAGTCTCGCTTCCGCAGATCACTGTCGCTGGCTCGCACAACTCAATTACTACACCAGCGCATAGTTATGTCATAGCTCTGCAAGGGCCTTTTCAGACCGAAAAAGATGGCTCCCAACAAAACAAACAATTTTCTCATTCAGTATTGTATCTCATCAAGCACCACGTGTTTTCATAGTGTTTATTAAGCGTTCCGTCCAAAAAGCGCAGTTCAATTTTCTCCCATTGACTTGAGCGATCACAAAATTGACCCGGCCTTACTGTCAACAATGTCAAACTTGCAAAGTAAACGTTTCAAATACATAAAGTGTTGCCCATTGAAATCGCTGAAAGTTCTAAAGCGATCGGTTAGTCGGTGTATTTAGATATGATGAGCACAGGAACTTTCCTTGAGGTAAGGTCACTTGACGTGACCTGGTGTTATGACCTTGAATTGAAGAACTTGGGCGGGAAAAATGGGTTATTTGAAATCTGAAAATGCTAGATTTTAACAATAATTGCAAACACTATCCCGGCCAAATAGTGAGTGAGAAGGGAACGATCCCCCAACCCCATGTTTAGCTCCTATAATTGAGCTAGCTGCTAGAGCCTCGCGGAAAAAACGAGCGCTTGCTTCGTTACGTGACGCAGCGACTGGTACCCTTTTCAAATATCAGTGACCTCTTAGGGCAGGTCAAGGGCCCCAAGGCATTCGATCGGTTTTAGGTAAATAACTTCGCAAAAATGGTCGCATTATCGTCATTTCGATACAATCGTGTTTTCTGTTCTCAAACGCGTCGATTTATATGCTTTTTTGTGTAGGTGAAGCAATTTAGAATGTTTACCTGAGGTCAATGTCATGTTAGGGCAACACAGGTCACGAAGCTTTTGAAAGGAGGACATGTTGCATAACATTTGATTCGGCAAGTCTTGCAAAGTCCAAAGATGGCTGTCCCGACTGGCTAGCTCACTTTGATCGGGAGTTATTGACGAAGCACTCCTATCACCCTAGTGACGTCATAAATGACGTCAAGCAAGGTGAACAATGCAAAAGTGAAGCATTAGACCTTGCCAAGATTGTATGAAGTCACGATTTGAAGTGCTTGAGGTGTAATTTTAGATCATTTCCGAAGCCAAATTAACAGTTTCCATATTTCTCCATTATGCTTGACACTAAGTGCATTGCGGGTTTGCATCATTTTATAACCGACAACCGTGCAGAGGTTTACTTAACCCTCGCCGGACCTATTGGTTTTCTACATACGCGCCGGCCGAGGGGGGTGGGGGTGGGTACGACCCCCCTCGCCGTTTCGCCCCAGGTAGAGCTAGCGCGTCGCGGAAAAAACGAGCGTGTGCGCCGTTACGAGACGCAGAGATTAATACCCGATTTTAAGGTCCTAGGTCAACCGGTGACCTCTGAGGTCAGGTCAAGTGCCCCAAGGTACGGTTCAGTTTTTGGTGAATAACGTCGCAAAAAACGGCCGCAGAGCCGCAATGTTGGCAGCATCGTGTTCGCCTTGCTCAGGCGCGTCGAATGATATACTTTTTGTCCGGGTCAGGTCAACTTGGGGTGTTGACCTTAGGTCAAGGTCAGGTCAGCACCCCCAGGTCACGAAGTTGGTCGAAAGAGGTCATGTTACATATCATTCGATTCGGCAGGTCTTCCTGAGTCCATTGGTGGCTTTCCCGACTCGCTAGCTCAATTTGATCCGGAGTTATTGACGAAAAACTAATATGACCTTGATGACGTCATAAATGACGTCACGCAAGGTCAAAATTGCAAACGTGACGCATCTAACCTTGCAAGGAGTGCATCAAATCACGATTATGTGTGCTTGAGGTAGTTGGAGATCGTTCCCGGCGCCAGAATAGCAGTTTTCATTTTTCCCCATTGACTTATACCTAATGGTGAGGTCGCGAAAATGACCTGACCTCATATGACCTTTAGGAAAAATCCGAGATATACAAGTTGTGAGACTCATAATGGATACTAGATCCTGCAAGTTTCATTTCCCTGTGACATCTCCTCTGGCAGTGAGGGCGTTGCGAAGTTGCGACATCGGAAGACCGTGCAGAGGCTCACTTATGACGCTATAGGTCAGTGACCTGACCTGACCCAAAATGCGGTTGGTGTCAAAAGATCCGGCTTGAATCAAAGGTTAGGTATGCCAAGTTTCAGCTTTCTATCCCCAGCGTGTTCGGAGCTATCGCGAAAAAAACTATTGGGGGCGGCACCACCCTCGGCCGGCGAGGGTTAAGACGCCATGGTTAAGTGACCAGTGACCTGAAAACGTGGTTGATTTCAAATGATCCGGCGTGAATCAAATGCAAGGCATGTGAAATGTCAGCCTTCTATCATCAGTGTGCTTTGAGCTACCGCAAAAAAAAAAATACATGGTGGCGGCATTCACTCCTTCTTCTCGGCCGCCGAGGGTTAAACCTCGCTTCGAATTATTGCAGATAATGATGCGACCGAAAACAAAGCATTTATCTGTGTCTAACTAGAACGGCCGCTGACTTGTTGGACAATATCCCCAATCTTGATTTGCTAAATGGGAATAAAATGCTGGGTATGTGATACATATATACCCCTCGATTTGCACTCGCGCTATGTCTATTTTAATCATTACTGTCGCTTTTTTATCCGAGATGATGTCGCCGCTAAACGGGTTGTTTTGTTTGCTTGCTTGCGTTGAATGGTCATTACGGATTATTGAAGGGTTATGATAAAATAGGAATGGGGCGAGGGAGGATATGCACTGCGTCTGCGGGTGTTTAATTTAGATCACAAAGGCATCATTTCCGGCATAGTGCAGAAGAGTCACTATCTTCCCCCTCCTCTGCACTGCGGCATCTCTGCGCCCCTCACACGGCGTCCTCACTCCACGGCCGGCCGCCGCCAACTGACCCACTCGCCGGGCGCCGCGACCTGACCCGTGTCGCTGCCGCGGCCTGCGCAATAGAGTCGGGGCTGGAATCCGGGGGTTCGGCCGGCCGGCCGCCTCTGGAGCGGGGGACTTTTTTTGTAGACCTACTGTACGTGTGTGTGGGGGGGGGGGGGCAGGGGCGTATGAGGGACGGGAAGGTTCCGTGCAGGCAGGGGTGAATAGCGAGGTGGACGTTCATTGCAGGCATTTAAATGAAAGAAGGTCTGATGAGGAAAACTGGCATGATGCATGGATTGGATTCTGTAGCATCTTGGACAAATGAGCATTGCAAAGATAATCAGCAGGTGTCACAAGAAAGTAACACGACGATGCATTCCTCTCGAGGGAGTGAGCAAACTGCTGGTACTCGAATAGCACAGAAGAGGACTCTGAAGAGGGGACGGGAGAAGAGGTCTTCCCTAGCCACTTGCGGAATGAGTGGGCATCGCCGTGGCCACTACACAACACGGAGGGGCGCGGCGGCGCCGGCCGGCCGCGGCACGTACCAAGAAGGGGGAGCGTCTCTTAGCGGTCGTTAGCAGCCCGCTGATATGCTGAGTGTGTGTGTGCTCTCATCATCGCTCCCTCTCCCCGGGCTGCAGATAGGCCGACTGGGACGGAGAGATTGCGCCGGCAGCATCGAGTGGCGGCGAGAGGTACGGCGGGCCGGACAGAAATGGCAGGTCACTCGGAACAGGCCAGAGAGGACGGTCCCGTTGTTTTGTTGTTTTGTTGGGTTAGGCCCTTTCGGTCGACAAGACCATTGCAGAGCCGGAAGGATGATAGGAATTAGGGGGAGACATTGGTCTGGACAGGCACCCTAGAGAGTCGCCGGGGCTGAGCCCGTCCAAATGGACAGGCCGACCAGCCCCCCAAGCACTCTCTGCACCCGGCTACGGGGTGCAGCTCCCTCGGGAGCAGCGGAGCCGCTCCAAGGGAGCAGCCCGCATGAGATAAAGTTGCCTGTCCAGCAGGGTTGTGCTTGACTCATGAGTCGAGTCAGAGATTTGACTCAACTCTGACTCAGATGAGTCAGGTTTGAGTCGAGTCAGATAAAATGTTGAGCTGTTGAGTTGAGTCAGAGTTGAGTCAGACAAAAATATTAAGGTGATGAGTTGAGTCAGAGTTGAGTCAGTAAAATAACTTTTGATATTGAGTTGAGTCAAAAACATTTAGGAACATGAGTCAGCTGACTCATCTTTCTAGAAACAATATATAAGCTTTTCATTCTCCCCCCCCCCCGCTTAACAACTTAGGCCTGGCCCTGCTGCCAGATTTTTTTCACCCCCCTCCCCCCCCCCGCTCAACAACTTTTTTATCTGAGTCAATTTTGAGTCAACACACTTGACTCAACAAAAAAAATTGAGTCAAGTTTGAGTCAACTCATATTTTCATTGAGCCGCTTGAGTCATGATTTTTTTTTCAGGCAAATTTTTTTGAGTCGAGCACAACCCTGCTGTCCAGCCCGGAGGGGGGTTGCGGCGTTGGGGAGAAGGATTTCAGTATCCTGAGGATAGAAGCACGGAACGGTGAACGGTCCCGTCAGAGTGAACTGCTTCATTGAGCAAAGCTGGGACCTTGATAGTCATTGGGTCGGTCTGGCGCAGTCATGAGTTTGTCAGCACCCAAAGCTTAGTCTGTCGTCTGCCTGTCAGTCCTCTGTCATCGGTCTGTCATCCAGTTGTCATCCCTGCTTCTTCCGATGGTGATTCGTCACCCAGTTATATCCGGCAGTTGCACTTCCTTCCCTGACAGCGAGCAGCTCCCTGGAAGGTCTCCCCTTCAGCCCAAGTTCAGATCACTAACTGATCCGCCAGGGCTGTTTGAAACCCTCTCCCGCCTGTTGCCGCTGGCTGCGGCGCTGAACAGCAGCCGACAAGCAGCTGCTCCATCATCATCCGCTGTTTGCAGCCGAAGACAAATGGCAAGATAACCAGATTGCTCACTGGTCATTAATAACAATCCGAAACACATATATCTGCCAGCGCGAGAGCGACGGCTCACGTGCTGACGGATAGGCGGCGATCTGCCCCACGGTGGCGTGCTGTATTGCCAAAAGTGGAAGAAAAATTGACTGCCGAAATGTACACAGCCGCCGCGGGAGCACGGCTGTCGCGTCAGATTGACGTCACATGTCTGAGAGTGACGTCAGCCTGTGGTTATATAAGCCAATAGAGCGCAGCGGCGATAAAAAGTGACAGGATGATGCGAACACGAGCCATTCAGAGCCAGTTCCTTGTCGTAACATTACGTACAGGGTGCGTCATTTAGTGGGACAAGTGCTCTTCTGTCCGTCTAGCAGACTATTGCAAGTCAAACAAATGATCACAGCTTGCGGTGTACACGGTCAACGATTCACCAATAGCCGTTCTTGGCACTGATAAATCGTCGTGTCTCTTGGATTAGGATTTCGCCGCTGACAAGTCGGTTATCGTCAACAGATCGGGGCAATCAGCTTAGAATATCATGGCTCTGATTTATGCAGTACATTTATCATGTATTTGTGGGCCATCGAACAGCAACATTCGTCATAGACTATGCATTGTAAATGGTGCCCGGAAACTATGCTAAATGTGGTCTCAAATCACCAAATTAAAGGCTTAAATTAAACGGTTAGGTGGATGAACATACATTTTCACATTTGATTACTAAAAAATAAGTGTATTTTAGATGCCTTTTACTCCAACTAGGCAGTGAAAGGGTTCAGCAGGTAAGAAAATAATTTGGTATGATTATCGCGTCAGAATGCAATAAAAGAAGTTTCCAAAACAGCTAGTAACTACACATACAGCATGTCAAAAGAGGTAGAACCGGGATAATGGTCCCTTCTACTTGGGGTGACATAGTAACCACTTTTCCAACATAGACCATGAAGCGGAAATAAATCAAAACAAAACAAGGCAGGTGGGCTGGAGTTAATTGCCATAGGATGCATAACTTCTTGCGTTCTGGTGCGCAATGTTCCGTTGTAGGTACCTAAATCAATGCTGGTTTAGTGGGACGTGTTATATTGTCCACAGTGTGCCAGGTGACTACCAAGAAAACAGAATGTCCAAATCGCGTGAATGAGTGCTTTACATTCGCAGCTCGAGCACATGCGAACAGGCATACAAATCAACCGGACAAACTAGAGTCTTGGTTAATCAGCTGGCTGGTGTTAAAAAAATATTTGCAGCACGACACGCTGTTAGACCACTGACGACCTTGTGACACGCTACACCACGCTGCGGTCGCAGCCGTGACCCAGGCTTGATATTTGTTTTGGGTGTGAAAAGATGATGATGTTCGTTCTTAACAGCTACAAATTTAGATATTGACAGCCATTCCAGAAAACGGATTAAAATGAAAAAGCAAAACTATCTGGCACATACGTATTAGGTGAAAAATCATTTCAGTTGCAAACTGAAAAACTTAATCACAAAATAATACTGACGAGAGGAGCATTATTACACTCAGTTAACGAGTGGTAAGTACGCATTGGAATAACGTGAGGACTGAGGACTGTTTCGCCTTTATGCGACGTCATGGCGGCTCTGTTCTGCATGTGACGAAAGGGCGGCTCCATTAGGCACTGTTTGATGTCATGACAACGCCGTCACTGTCTATGTGCCGTGAGGACGGCTGCGCGTTAAGGTCGATGTGACACACCGTCTCACAGCTGCCTCTGCAGTGCCGGGGAGCCACCGCCGTGGCGGAGGCCTGTTCTTCATGTAAACAGGATATTTCACGGTGGAGTGGAGGCGACAGGTTCGGTTGGCATCAATCACACGGCCCCTGCGCCCATCAGAGCGCGGCTGCCCTCCCCAGTCCCCACACAGCACTTACAGCGGACAGCAGCGGCGCACTTACAGCCTATACGATATATATCCTCCCCTCCCCTTCCTGCGCTCACCAAAACAGACACGATCGAGTGTACCGCAAAACTTAGATCTGCCTGCAGGTGTCCGAGCATTCGAATCTGCTTTATCATGTTTGCAATAATAAAGTAGCAATTAATAAGAACCATTAGCACAGGCGTCTCACCAAGTCAACTGTCTATCCGGACTAACTTTGTTCCATTTCATGCATTATGAAGTACCTCCATAACAGCCAACTCCCAAAGCGCAGCAGAGAGCATTTTAGAACACCCAAGCTGACTTACTTACTTGGCTAAGCTAGATGGCCTGTGTATCTTAAGTACCTACCGTGCTCGATGCATTTTTCAATATGTAACTTCTTTGAAACTCCATTACACTTCAATGTTTGCGCTAACTTGTTTCTTCCAATGTAACCAGTTCTGCAACCATGAGTGGTTTCTGTACTTGTTCGCAAATCTGCATATCAGTCTAAGTAGGTATCTGACCGGGTTCGTTTGGGGGTAGGTTGGTCTGTGGTCGTGCCCTTTTTTAACCCTTTTTAACGCGGTCTGGAACTGGAAGGGGGCGGGAGGGGGAGGTCGATGCGACCCCTCTGGCGTTTTGAAACTAAGCGTCATATGCTTTGTATTAAAGGGACTGTCCCACCTTTGCATTAGTTCTGAGTTGAGATAGCCAAGTTGGCGGTCAGGTTCAGAAACCACTATATATCCTGGTCGCAATATCCTCAGTTGCGTGGTGTTTAAGAAATTCGTTCCCTACATTTGAAAAGTGGGCCTTAGCTAAGACCCTATCTCTTAACCATTAACGGCCATTTGATGACGTCATTACTCATTTGCCTTTTGAACGCCTGTCACACATTCAAGTGAAGTATCACTTGATTTGCGAATAAGCCAATCAGAGACACTCTTGTTATTGTATGAGCCGCGTCATATTTGAGAGCAAATATATTTGCTGCCAAATTTCCCCTCACATTGACATGAAGTAAATCCCTCATTACGTCACAGTTCGATATAAATGACGTCATGATGAAATATGAAAGTCGCAATATCTCAAAAAGTATACGATGAAAGCGCGTAAAAACTTGCAGAATTCGTCAAAATATCATGAGTAACATTTCCGAATCCTAAACGGTACTTTTTTGAAGGTGGGATAGTCCCTTTAAAGACAATTCGATTGCTCTCAAGGAGTACTTCCGATTGGTGGTAAATGTCTGGACCCATAGGTCAATACTTGACCCCAGTTATGGCAGGTCAAAGGTCAAATTTCGGGGAAAGCTAGAATTTTCCAAGCTACTTAGCCAATATTAGCTAATCTATGACAGATAACGAAATGAAACTTTACTAACTAAATTACTAACAAAATGATGTATAGTTGACCGTATTTCAGTCATAACTCTCGTGACGTAGTCCCGGGAACACGGGAAGTCACACCCACCTCCAGCGAGGACGGTCCTAATTGACCTAGATTGACCTTGTAAAGGTCAATTATGAGCTGTGTTTAGTAGAGTTTCTTGAGGTCCTGAATCCGAATCTGTGGTTCAAATTCTACCTAAGCGCCTTCAAAATTGTTCCTTAAGGAACAATTTTGAAGGCGCTTAGGTAGAATTTGAACCACAGATTCGGATTCAGGACCTCAAGAAACTCTACTAAACACAGCTCATAGCACAAAGGTCATCGTGTGCATAGATATCTTATAATATTATAAGATCTCATATAATATTATATAATCTTATAATATTATAAGATCTCTATGATCGTGTGAACATGCGAGGCTATTGACCTTGGTAGACCTAAAAGTCAATATCCATACAATGTCAAGGTTCATGCCCTGTCAAAATCTGACATAAATCACACGGAATAATTTTTTTTTGTCGATGAGATCACGTCCAGTTACGCGGAATGTACCGATTTTGTCCAAAACGATGGGAGGTTGTACATACGTATTATGACGTCATAGCTCGGTGACCTGACATGACCCGATTTTTTAAAACCAAAAGTTGCGCAAATGATGCCCCATAGGCTATTGAAAATTTCAGCACGATCCGACTAATGGTTCGGCGCCCATCGCAAAAAAACCTCAGGGGGGGGGGGGTCGCATCGAACCCCCTGCCAGGTCGAGGGTTAATGGTTCACGTCTGTCCGTTTGTCCGTACTCCGTCTGTCCGTTTGTCCGTCTGCCTGTCTGTCCGTCTGTTCTCTGCCCTGTGCCAATATATTCTCTCGAAGACAGCCTGACTTCTCTGTCCAACTGGTACGGCAAGAACGGACTGAAAATAAACGCAGCGAAGACTCAGCTGATTGTCCTCGGCACCCGTGAGATGACACGGCGGCTGCCTCCGATTAGCATCAACTTCTCCGGCTCCACCATCGCCAGCTCGAGCACCGTCAAAAACCTTGGTGTGTGGTTCGACAGTGATATGACTTTCGTCACGCACACAGCCGATGTAGTGCGGCGGTGCACTGGCACTCTGTGTGGACTCAGCCACAGCAGGCATTGTCTCCCTCAGTCAGTGCTGGTCACACTGGTGCAGGGGCTGGTGTTGTCGGTCATCCGATACTGTCTAGCTGTGTATGGCGCTAGCAACGTGACGCAGCGCCGGCGGCTCCAGAAAGTCGTCAGGTTTGCGGCGCGTGTGGTCTCCGGCAGGCGGATGTATGACCGCGTGAGTGACGTCATAGAGCGGCTGGGGTGGTTACAGATTGAAAGCATGTACAGCTACCACTGTCTGGCACTAGTTAACAAGATGCTTACCACTGCTGAGCCGCAGCAACTTGCTGATAGTCTTGTGACACGAGCGAGTCTTCACGACAGAGACACTCGTGGTGGAGAACAGCTAGCTACCCCTGCCATATGTATGGAATCGCAGGGGCGGCGCCACGGGTTTTCGATAGGGGGACCGAAAATCGAAAATCCCAAAAGTAGATACTGATCGTGTATGCAAAAAAAAAAAAAACGAGGCACGTAACGCCGCGAAACTTGGCAAGGCCCAAAACACATCGAATGGTGCATCCCGTTTCCAAACTTATCCTAGGAGTGAGGACACCTAAGATTGATCACCTTTTCAAGCATCCTTGCCTCTAAATCAAAATTTGCAGTCTGGCCAACTCAAAGCTGGTTTCCTACAAGCCGAATTGCTTAGGTATGAGACGTTTCGTACTTTCAAATTTTCGATCTTACGTCTGGTCAGCTTCAGGGCTTCACCATCATATAGTCATGACTCATGGAGGAAAAGTGGGAATGTCTTCTGCTCTGACAAGTGCGCCAAAACTGCAATATAATTTCAGAATCATGACATCACCACCTGATCCATATGCAACGGGCAGGGTGCAGCTAATGGCTAGCCGTCAGTGGTCATGTCATCGGTGGTCACTCAAAAGGCCATGCTAGGTCATGGAAGGTCACCAGCCGTTATTTGATCACACTTTCTGATGGATTTTACTTGCCAAGAGCTTCGCGGGAAAAACGAGCGCATGCACCGTTGAAAAAATTGAGTGAAATGGTCTCAGGTCCGGCGACCTCTGCAGGTGAAATGCCCCAGGGTAGGATTCCGGTGCTTGTTGATTAACTTCGTCAAAAATGGCAGTAGAGCTGTGATGTCGGCACCATTGTGTTCGTCATGATCGAGCTGGCACGACCTGCATCGTTCTCATATTCACCCTCCAATCGTAACAACTACAGCAGGGATTGGCAAATGGCGGGGCACCCCCTTTGGGAGGTAATGAAGGTCTCTGGAAACCTCATCCCACATCTCTTTAGCATTAGTGGCTCTCCTTATGGAACAGGTTTCTTGACTGGTCTGTTTCACCCCAGAATTCAAAGACTAGTCAAGGTAAAACCGAGCGCACCACAGTGAGCGCAATTTGATAAGCTGGTGTATCTCAACTTTCATGTAGAACCTTTCACGTATCACGGACCTAAAACCCTTCCGTGCACTCATGCAAAAGCAACTGCCATGTTTCAACAGCTGGTAATGGCATTTTCACAGCCGCTGACGTAAGAAGGGGAGGGATGGGGGGCTCGATTAGACCCCCAGCCGTTCGGCCGCCGACCGAACTTAGTTTTGCAGAAAAAAAAACGAGTGCTATCGAACCCCTTGACGAGAGGGAGCCGATGCTATATCCAATTATAAGGTCTTGGGCTACTGCGTGCTTTTTTGGTCCTGCCTGTGATCCATCCGAACACTTCTCCCCACAAGTGCTGGGGTTAAATGGCATAGATTTCAAATGGTTCCTGTGGTAGAACTGCCATGCTTGAATTAGACTAATTAGGAATGGAAAATTTTCATATAGTAACGGAAATCTATGGAATTTCAGTGAGCTTGGTTTTATCGGCAATGGGGTCTGGCAGTGGGGTGGGGAGGTAATAAGTAATAACCCTGCCTGGCGCCCCAAAAAGGGGGCACGATCCCCGAGGCCCTGCCGATCACCTTATAACTACAGGCATCACAGCTCCACACCTTTTGCAGATGGCCAGGACTGAGGACCCCCTACGATGCATCCCAACAGCAATCTTTATTCAGAACCTGCCTTGATTAACCAACGATGCATTAAATGCGACGGATAGCTCTATAATGCATTATTATCAACTATTGAACGGGCCTCGCCGATAGGGGGGTACTGTACCCCCCTAACTTTCGATAGCGGGGGACCTGTCCCCCCCGTCCCCCCCGGTGGCGCCGCCCATGAATCGGGACGCCGCCGCTTTTTGTACTCCGCAGTGACGGAGTACAACGGGCTTCCTCCAGCACTGCGCAACGTAGGTCAGGCTGCTTTCAAGGCCAGACTGAGAAAGCACCTTCATGAGCGCGAGCAAGTGACGTAAACGGCGGTAAATGTATGCTGAATGTGTTGTCAATTTGTCTGATCCGACTGTGTGAACTGTGATGCCGCGTGTTTGTTTCATCATCATTGCCCCCCATTCTGTATCTGACTCGAGCATGTAATAGCCGTATTTTTCCACGGATTTGCCTCACGATGTGAAATAAATAAATAAATAAATAAATAAATAAATATTCGCTTATATCCTAACAATTATCGTTTTCACTTCGTGCGAACGGCGATTTCTTACAACAGCCGAGCATCCCATATAACAAATGCGTAAACATCTATAGCTGCATGCTACGTTCTGTACCCACTGTGTAACTTTATCTAGTCTAGGAAAAAGGCTGAGCCCAGCAACATCAAAGGGCTGGACAAAAAAAGGAAATGCAAAGCCATGCCGTCTTGAGCAGCTTTGTTACATTTGGCAGCGTTGCTGTCTACCGTGTTTGACTAGTGACTACCGTGTTTACCATTGATAAAAAAATAAAGCAAGGAATTCAAGGAGCCCTGTACCATCCGTACCGGCAATGGCTTCCCGTGACAAGTCTGCTATCCATTGCAGTCAGTCGGCAGCTCCCCCCCCCCCTCGGGGAGCGGGGGTGGTGTCCGACAGTGGTATATGAGCTGTCCGCCCCCGTCCCCCTCCGCTGAGGTGGGGTGTCACCTGGCCACGTCACAGTCCCGCTGACGGCCGCCAGATACCAGCCAGAACAAACTGCCAGTGTGACAGCACCACAAGACTAACCGCCACCGGTCAGCAGGGCGCAGCGGGCGCCCGGTGAGCGGGTGTGCGACGTGCACACTCCACAGTGCACCGGGTGTGTGATGCACGGGGCGGAGGGTGTGCAGTGCGCACATATCTGCACAAATTTAGACAATAGGTATCTGCCAGAGCCTGGTTTATTACTTTATGTAACTGGTTCAACTTTGCCGCTTATTATCACGTATGCGTTACGTACAGGTAAAAACTTACTCATTGACGCCACGTACTAGGTATACCAAAAATTAAATATGTCAGAACTGTAGCTAGATTATTTGTGTTTTACACTATACTCTATAATTTAAATGTTGGAGTGAGTTCTTGGCACACCAGTACACATTCTCTTTAATCATGGTAAACATCTAACGCAAACGGCAAACTTTAACAGAGTTTCAGAAGACACACGTGTAGACTAGGCATTACTTGTGTTATTTTTTTTTGTTACGTAATTCAGCTGAGATCAAATTCATTTTAAGATCAGTGTAAAATGGAAAGATCGTAATTGACGGCTATTCTAGGATGTGACAATTTACTTCATTACACCACTTAGCAAACAGTAAACAATACATGAACTACCCCGACATCAATTTCATGCGAATTTGAACACCTGAAGCTGGCATTGACGATCTGTCCAATCATACTATTTATTGCAAGACAGCCGATACATGAGCTGTTAACAGGTTCCCATACTGGCTTTTGTATCTTAGGACATTGGAGGGCAAATATTCAACAAAATTATACTGAGCCGACATGGACCGATGGTCCAATTGGTGTTGAAATATCAGCCGTACGGAAAGTAAGCCGTTTTTATTTTGACAAATGCCCAGGGAAGTGCTGACCGGGCCGGTTTGCTGGGCTGACCGGGCCGGTTCGCTGGGCTGACCGGACAGTCGCCACGCCAGCTCTGATCTCAGTTCTCCAGCCGATGGGCACGCGACTCGCTTCAGGCCCATGGCCATCGCTGACACGTTCCCGCCTCAGCACATATGTGACCGCAGGGGGCCATCCGGACCATCGGCGGCGCGCGCGGCCACCAAAGGTCACGCCATTACGGAGATCACAGGGCGGCGTCGTCGGCAGCAGGCCCCACTGACGAGTTCACCCTAAACGGCGGCCTGCTGTGAGCGCCGCTCTGCCGCCGCCGACACAGGGGGCTGATTGCTGAGGTGTTCGCCGTCACAGGGCACGTGGACGGCGAACACCTCCGCCACCGCGCCTTTCGCTAATGAGCAATTATTATTCAGCGTGATGGATGCGGGCTATGATGACACTAGGTGTAATAGGTAAGTGAATAAGGACTTTACTCCACAAGAAATCGTTCGGGTCGGAGCTTTCGAATTGTATTACAAAACTTCGTCAGCGAGTCGTAATCGGGTTCGAGGGGTATCGGTCGCAAAATTCTTGCGACCGAATTTTGCGACCGATACCCCTCGAACCCGATTACGACTCGCTGACGAAGTTTTGTAATACAATTCGAAAGCTCCGACCCGAACGATTTCTTGTGGAGTAAAGTCCTTATTCACTTACCTATTACATTAACAAACTCCACATCATGTCCTTAAGAGAATGACACTAGGTGGTACATAGGTCGGCCCATTTCCACCCTCTTTGATTCTGCGGGAGGCGCAAAGGTAGAAATACTGGAGCCGCATTGGAAAATATAAACAATGCATGCATGATGCGAACGCCGCTACCTATTTTCAAAGCATGACGTAGGTAAACTCGTCCCAATATGTAGATATCAATGCATCCACATGAGGAATTTCTCCTCTCCATGTGCATTCAAACTCTCTGTTGTGGACAAAGAAGCATTCCTGGCTTCTTCCTACAAAACATAAAACACAAAACATATCTTCATAATTTTTGTATCTTCGGGTCCTCTCTCCGATCACACAAGGCAGCCGCCGCGGTGTCAGTGTTTGTTCTCGGTATAAGTTCGGGTGCAGGCCAGGTCGCCAATGGGACCGCCGAGGGCCACTTAGACACATGCAGCCGACCATTACGGGGCGTCGCCGGCACCAAATTAGATAACGGCGCGCCGGCCATCCGGGAAGGGACGCAGCGGGACGGCAGCGGCCTACGCACGCGTCTGGGGCCGGGAAACGCACTTTAGGCTCAGCCACGACGGCGCGGTGTCGATGACTCGATATTATCATCTATATGTCGTCTTCACGCTTCACTCGTAACGGTTTATGAAAAGTCACTCAACTGAGTTCGGGTAGTGAGAATATGTTTGTACAAAAACATTGGCATGTTTTTAAACATTCACTCAGAAACAGTTTTTAGAACATTCGATGATTGGTTTACTCCGAGGTATCCGGCCAGTCTCAATTTCCGGTAAATGCTCTTTACACGGAGACATTAGATGCCGAAATTTCCAGAAAGCCAAGGTTTAGTATGCCGACTATCTCAATCAATCTCAACATCGATACAGCGACCTTCTTTGAGATAACATTGGAAGTTTTTAAGACCGTGCAGTTGTCCAGAAGACCCCCCAGGTTTCTCCATGAACGAATGTCTTGACGGTCCGCGGATTCGATCCGCGCGCTGCACATCAAAAGAAATTCTTGCTAGCGATCCCCCGTCCAGGAGATTTCCCAACAACTGCGCATTTGAACGCATTTGAACGGCAAAATGCCATCAAAGGTGAACAAACATCCACTCTATCACTGCACATCATCCACACTTGGCCAACGTCACCACAAACGCTGCCAATCTCTAAAAAAACACGACCGAAGTCGTTACGACAGCCTGTCAGCCGCCGCCGCCGCTGGTACAGAATGCCGTCTGTTGCCTCTACAAAAAGGTGCCTCGGTAGCTCAATGGGTAGAGTTGCGGATCGTTAATCGGAAGGTTGCCGGTTAGATTCCGGGCGCGCCGCAACTTTTCCCATGTATACCAACGTATGGTCTCCAAAGAGACCAATGTACACCAGCGTATGGTCTCCAACGCATTATCTCCAAAGAGATAAAAATGTTGGTGGTTTAACTGAAGCCCAAATAAAAAACAAAATTGTCTAAAAAAGGGTGGCTCTTTGCAAAGACGTGCCAGGTGCCTCCGAGACAACCTAATGGGCTTTTCTGTTTCTGAGTGTTGCACGCACCACTGGATCGCACACCTTCTAAGTTGAGAAAAGCCAATTGGTCGTAGGGTTACCACTAACAGGTCAATGCATACCTGTGTCGCGTGTCAGCAACGTGATAACAGGCAAGTATAGGCACCGCTACCTCTGAAATGCTTTTTAAGTCTGTAAAAACGACGGTAGGTTACAAATAATCAACAATTTTTATCAGCTGTGAAGCATAATGCTAGTAAGTCAGACAAAAGATCTCATCACACGAAAAAGCAAAACAACGTTAACTACCAGGCTGTTCTCAAACCATAGGCTAGATCTATCGCCAATTTTCTCCAAAAATATAGGTGGTTCCAACTTCCAGCGTAGACAAGCTTGTTTATTTGGCTCAATTGCTTTCAGGCGGCGGAAGAAAAGAAATATTCCGCTCCGGAGCAGGCCTGCCTCGAAATCATTGCAGACTCCCGGGGAGCTAATGCCAGGCAGCGCACATTGGTTAATGGACCGGGACGAATGAAACATTACCTTTTGCTGTCGTGCCATAAATCTTAACCTCGCCACTAATGCAACTCTTCACGAAAGCCAGCCGTAAAACAAAAAGACACTGTCTGCGGCGGGACGGCCGTTTTGGCCGCCGCCAGACAGCAGACAGGCGTCCGGCAGACAGTGGGGCGCGGCTGTCTGCTGTCTGCTGTCTGCCCCAGCCGCCGGACCTGGTCCACCGCTGCCGGAGGCTGGGGCCGCGCCTAATGCACCGACACTTGTCTCACCGCCACTGTACGGCCCGCAGCTGCTGCAGCAGCCCGCCGGCGACAGCGGCAGCCGTGCGCTCTGCTGCCCTGGGCAGCCAAACAGTTTGTGCAGTGTGCAATGCGGAAATGCATCTGAAGTTGCGACTTTCACGGGAACTCTGAGATAATCGAAATAGTCATATCCAGAAGCCACGTGCCCATGGCATACAGACTAGCCAAAACACACAGAACTAACAGAAAGAGGGCCTGACGGAAACAATTAGTAGCGTTCACAGTCACTGACTTTCTGAGGACCTTTGAAAGTTGAGTCGGCGGGCAGACCGAAATCGTTCCGCCTGTGTCCGGCACCGAGCAGGTGAGGAGCTCTTTGACCTTCGGAGGTCGTCAGCCGGGCCCCATTCCGGCTGATGGCCACGAGTGAAACCATTTTCCGGCTGAGCGGCAATCCAGCATTGCTAACCGGCCATCAGTCCAACCTACAGAATCGGAATTAAAAAATGGTTCTTCCTTACCAACTTAAACACAAACGAAGCACATGTCATACTTTTAGCAAAAATGGTGATATATGAGGCACGGCTCAAAGAAATACAACCCAGTATAACACACTTAAAGAATAAAATAAAATGGGAAATGGAGGTAGAGCGTAGCATTGCTACAAAAAATAACAAACAAAATTTGTTTGAAGAAAAGTGGGGAAATATGATACAGATCCTCACAACAACAAGTCGACAACATATATAGCGAAAAAACCTACAAACAAACAAACAAAGAAAGAGAGAAAAGCCAACAAACAATAAAGTAAGTAAATAAGTCAATCAGTAATATATAAGTACATAGGTACATACAGGGTGCGGAAAAAGTTCTGTCATATCTCTGTATTTCCACAAACAAATGCAACCTGAGCAGCTATATTCAATAAAACCACCAAACACTGGTTTGCCACATCTTGCCACATGCTTTCACTCCCCCCTCACTCAATGTAACCCCCCTCAGCGGCGATGACCTTCTCCACACGGGAGCGGAAAGACTGGCACGTCTTGATGATGTAGGCGGGGTCCATCGCCTCCCACGTGTTCACGATGTGCGACTTGAGAGCCTCCACATTGGGATGGGACACTCCCTGGACCTCCTCCTGCAACACGCTCCAGATGCTGTAGTCGAGAGGGTTGAGGTCGGGTGACTGAGGGGGCCACATCTCCTTGCGCCAGAAATGGGCCTCCCCTCCGAGCTCTTCCGTCAGCTTCTGCTGGATGGAACTTGCAGTGTGCGCTGGCGCTCCGTCCTGCTGGAACACAAAATTGCCATCTGGATAGGTCTCCCGGATCCATGGGATGACGTGATTGTCCAGCAGACGTTCGTACACGGCCCTGTTCACCTTCTCATTGGCGTCAATGAAGATCATCGGGCACTTCTTGCCGTCCGAACCCACCACGCCGAGCACCATCACTTTCTGCGGATGCTTATTCACCGGATTGAAACGAATCTTGGGATCGACATCTTCGACAGGCTGGTCAGAGAGATATCGGGAGTTCCTCCTGTTTAGCTGAGCGTCGACATGAAACAGCTTCTCATCTGAGAAGATCCTGACAAGGTTGGCGGTGTTGCGGCTCTTCATGAAGTTCAGAAGGACTTTGCATCGCTCCATCCGCCGCAGGCGAGTTGACTCGGTTAAGCGTGGCTTATCCTGGATCGTCCTTGACTTCATGCCGAGATCATGGTGAACAAGATTCCGCATGGACTTCTCATGGCAGCTGAATTTCTTCGCGAGCTTCCTGATGGACTGGCGTGGGTTGTCCTGGATGGCCTGAGACACGGCAGCCACATTCTCAGGAGCTCTGACTGAACGTGGCCGGCCTGACCTGGGGGCATCTTCCAGAGCCTCCCCTGCTCGTATTTTGCCTTTAATGCGCATGACTGTTCGCCAGGTGACTCCACATTTTGCCGCAACCTGCTTATCGGTCATGCCCGATTCGGCCGCCGCGCGCAGGCACCCAGCGACGAGGTGACGTTTAGCGTGCCTATTCATGACTGACCGTGAATGGATGGTAGTTTCTGCCCTCCCACCAGGTGGCTAGGTCACCAAAGGTCACGCCTGCGGCTATTCGCTGCCCTGAACTCGACCGCAGCGCGCGTAGGCGAGCTTAGCATCCATATGACAAAACTTTTTCCGCACCCTGTAAGAAAAAAAAGAAAAAGAAAAAAAAACCATTTTCCGGCTGAGCGGCAATCCAGCATTGCTAACCGGCCATCAGTCCAACCTACAGAATCGGACCTGGCCCCAGCCGTCGGTTCATCCAGCAGACATCGGACCTGGCCTTCAACCATCAGTCCATCTTGCAAAAGTCAGTCCGTCTTACAGACATTGGCTATAAGAGCCATCACTGTCCTTCATGCATCAGTCCGTCCTACAGACATCAGTCCGCCCATCATGAGTCAGCACTATAGACATCAGTCTGTTCCGCAAAGAAATCCTGCCCTGCACTATACTGCCGGACAGCCAGCTATCTCTCCGGTGTCCTGTTGGAGCCTATCGCCGGGGTCGTGACTCCAACCCCGGCCCCCCCCCCTGGTCCGACAGCCCCCGGCGCCAGCTCGTAAATAAGCCCATCACCGCTGGCGGCCGAGAACGGCCTTCGCTCTGATCGACGGCCAAAATAAAGGAGGCCGAACTGGAAATCATCCGTATATTTCATACCGAATAACAATACAGTCGCTTGTATCGCCGCTCCGGCTCGACAAAGGCGACACAAATCCGAGCCGCTAAATCATCTCCATAATTGTGTCGGCCAGCAAATCAGAACAAAGTGTCGAACCGACGCCGACCGCAGTGGCGCGGCGGTGAAATCCCACCAAATTTCGCCGGCCCGGGGAGGACACCCGCCGGACCCTGATTGGGTGAGGGCCCCCTCTGAACTGGGCCCTCACCCCGCCCCCCAGCATCTCTCAGACCAGCCCGTCCGAGCCGGCTGCGGCGGCCCCGTCTCAGCGGCGCGCTGCCGTCAACTCATCACAGGCCTCCGCTATCGGCGCGGCCAGCCATAAATTAGCAGCCGAGCGGCGCCGCCGGCAGGCGTCATCAGCCCCCAGTGTCGCAGCTGCCGTCCTGCAGCGTCCGAACTGCAGTCATCAGCCCCCAGTGTCGCAGCTGCCGTCCTGCAGCGTCCGAACTGCAGGATAACCCCGCGCTGGTGGCGGCCAGGGGAGACGCTGTAACCAGGCCCAGCGGACCGGCTCGGACGGCCGGCTGGCTGAGCCCGGGGTTACTGGGGCCGGGGTGTAACCGGGGCCGCTCGGTGCACTGACCGGGCTACCCACCCACCACCCCTGCCCCTCCCCTCCCTCTGGGGTGCCAGATAGTGCAGCGGAGCCGACCGAGTGGCGAAATGAACGAGGCCCACGCGCCCAGCGGCCGGCGCCGCTACTGAAGAATTAACCCTCGCCGGACCTATTGGTTTTCTACATACGCGCCGGCCGAGGGGGGGGGGGGGCGGGTACGACCCCCCCCTCGCCGTTTCGCCCCTGGTGGAGCTAGCGCGTCGCGGAAAAAACGAGCGTGTGCGCCGTTACGAGACGCAGAGATTGGTACCCGATTTTAAGGTCCTAGGTCAACCGGTGACCTCTGAGGTCAGGTCAAGTGCCCCAAGGTACGGTTCAGTTTTTGGTGAATAACTTCGCAAAAAACGGCCGCAGAGCGCCGATTTTGGCAGCATCGTGTTCGTCTCGCTCAGGCGCGTCGAATGATATACTTTTTGTCCGGGTCAGGTCAACTTGGGGTGTTGACCTCAGGTCAAGGTCAGGTCAGCACCCCCAGGTCACGAAGTTGGTCGAAAGAGGTCATGTCGCATATCATTCGATCCGGCAGGTCTTCCTGAGTCCATTGGTGGCTTTCCCGACTCGCTAGCTCAATTTGATCAAGAGTTATTGACGAAAAACTAATATGACATTGATGACGTCATAAATGACGTCACGCAAGGTCAACATTGCAAAAGTGACGCATCTAACCTTGCAAGGAGTGCATCAAATCACGATTCTGTGTGCTTGAGATAGTTGGAGATCGTTCCCGGCGCCAGAATAGCAGTTTTCATTTTTCCCCATTGACTTATAATGGTGAGGTCACGAAAATGACCTGACCTCATATGACCTTTAGGAAAAATCCGAGATATACAAGTTGTGGGACTCATAATGGATACTAGATCCTGCAAGTTTCATTTCCCTGTGACATCTCCTCTGGCAGTGAGGGCGTTGCGAAGTTGCGACATCTGAAGACCGTGCAGAGGTTCACTTATGACGTCATAGGTCAGTGACCTGACCTGACCCAAAAATGCGGTTGGTGTCAAAAGATCCGGCTTGGATCAAAGGTCAGGTATGCCAAGTTTCAGCTCTCTATCGCCAGCGTGTTCGGAGCTATCGCGAAAAAACCCTATGGGGGGGGCGGCACCCGCCCCCCCCCCCTCGGCCGGCGAGGGTTAAGGCGACGCAGAGTTGTAAAACTTTGTCCCACAAAGCACCGGGCCGGCCACCGAGGCGGCGAAACTGAGATATAGACGCACTGCAGGTGTTAAAGCCGCTCAATCTCGGAGCTACTGCTCTCCTGAGAGGGGATACCTACCGACCAGATTGATTTCGGAATCTCATATATGGCACGTACATACTTAAACCGAGACTGGTTACCGAGACTGGTTCATTTCACGAGATTACTGGTTAGTGGTTACTAAAATCATTTGCTCACATTTAAAATAAATTAAGTTTTAGGGGAGTCGCAGCGATAGAAATTCCGCATATTGCGGGACAGTTCCTTCTCCCGTCCTCTGATTCGCCGAGGATGAGACATTAGTAACTCATTGGGAAACTCGCTGTCCGACTGGGGCCACTCAATGCCACCGACCCATTCCAACACCATCACGCAACAGAATGGCAGTCGTACTGCGGCCTCTAGGGAGCTTTGTTTATACAATCACTCAGTGTGATCCGAACCGCTCGGGACTGCACCACCTCGACAAAGCTGTCTACATTTTTTTGGCGTATTTCGACCGCGCTCTTCCCGTTAGAGCTCTGGTAGCATTATACAGTGCTGTATGTACACCCAGATCTCTGATAGGTCAGTTATATTTGCGGTGGAGCTGTTCCCAGAAGTCGTCTGTGGCCAGATTTATCGTGGTCGCCACCAGGTTCCAATGAAATGGAAACATAACATGCTGGCCATAAGCGGATCATTTGCTCTGCAGTTTAACGCTCCATCTCGCCAGTCCATGGTCCTTTCTCAGTCGCAATAGTGGAGCAATCGGCCAATTTGGTGCGCGAACCTTCCCTAAAGTCAGCTGTTCGTCTAGTAGTTAGTCAGGCCAGTCTCTATGTATAAATCTCTTAGCCGATCTGCCCCACCTGGGGTGCCGCTGCCGTTGCCTCTCTCTCTCAGGCCCGAGTTCAGACCGGCGTCGGCACGAGCTCTGAGACTGAAGAGGTCACCATGTCGATCCAATCAGTGACGGCAAGTCGACCCGGCCCGCTCTCCACAGCGGAGGTCCCTGCTTGAGCCGCCGGACCGGATCCGTTCATGCAAATCAGCCCGGTCGACTACGGCCGCCCACCGGCAGGGCAGACGAACGAACGGCTTATTAGATTGGAGACTTCCGATCGGTACTGCGAGTCGAACAGACTCGAGAAAAAATGGAGCAGACGATAGTGCTTCCTGGAAGCACAATGAAAACGGATGCCTTTTATTGTGGGGCGTAGCGTTGGATAAAAATGTTTGCTTACGCTCGGGATACAATCGGAAATGTAAAATAATGTGGCAGCACCTTATTGAGTTTGTGTAGAAATATTGTTTTTAACCAACCCGATAACTATACCAGGCAGAGATAAGCACGGCTGAGTAGTTATATAACAAACACATACAGCAGTGCTTTCATTCAAGTCGGATGTGCCCATTTTCCCAGTGAGCTCCCGCCCGGCCCTTCGCCTGGGCCTGGTGGCCGGGCAGTTGACCGGTCGGTGCAGGCAGTGGCGCCGTGAGCTGACCCGGCCCTGTCCAGCTCCGTCCGCCGACCCGACCCGACCGGTGGCGTCTGGTCTGACTCTCACGGGGATGACGGGGTCGGTCGGCGCTGACAGGCACCGCCAACACGGACACGGCCAACAGCCGCCGCCGCTGCAGTCGTGGACCACCTCAGACTCAGCCGGATACGCGGAATTTCACTTATCACGGAGCCTGTCTCGGTGAAGTAAGAAGGGGCGATGGGATAGCGCTGGTGCATGCGGCGCCCCTGGCAGAGTCATGAGACTTGTGGGCAAAAACCTAGCCTGACTATCGGGTAATCATCAGACTGGGCTGACAGTAAGACAAGATAGCACTGGAAGCTTGGTCTGACGAGACTTCGAGACTTGACGGTCTGAATTCATAATCCTATCACTTATCAGACTAACCACGAAGTCATGTCAGAATGACGGCACTGCCTGGTCAGATTGACGGCACAGCCCGGTCAGACTGACGGTCAGACGATCAGACTGACGGCACAGCCCGGTCAGACTGTCTGTCAGACGGGCTGACCGGCGGCGGCAGGTGGGGGTCATCTCAGACCGTTCACCGGCGGGTGGCGGACCGGAACCACTAGACGGTGAGCCGCTGAGGCACTGGCGCCTGTCTGCCTCCGGTGTCCGGCCGGTCCCGCTTCACTGCACGGCCGCCTATTGATCTGGCCTCGGCTCAGAGCGGCCCGTCGGTCGAGCCGAGCCACCGGCGGACAGGTGATGGCCCATCTCCGGCCGCCCCGGCTCCCGGCTCCGGCTCCCGCTCCGGCTCCGGCTGGAAGGACGCTTCGTCCGGAGAGGAGAGGAAAGAGAGAGGAGGAGGGAAGGGCAGGTGCCGCTGCTCCCGCTGATCCGTGGAGCGTGGCCCAGACCGGCTTGAGGAGCTGATGACAGAGATAAATGGAGGAATCATGTAGTTGACTTATCCACAGACTTCTAGCTATCTAGGGAAGTCTGTGATTTATCCCATCCGAACTCAACCATGCCAGACCTCCTCCAGTGCTTATTTAATTCATTTACTTCAGTAATTACGTCAGCTCATTTAGATTCAAAACCAGGTCCTTCTCATTCCGGCAACCACCACTGTTGTTGCTTTGTTTCCTAGTTCTCCCCACAGCTTGCTTGTGTACACTCGCAGAAGTTCCAAGCCTCAGCCTATCAGAAGTTCCACTCCAGCCTGCCCGCCCTTCAAGTCCAGCTGCCATCCAAGTTTCTGTCCCAGCCCACTGCGTACAGTAGGTCTACTAAAAAAGTCCCCCGCTCCAGAGGCGGCCGGCCGGTCGAACCCCCGGATTCCAGCCCCGACTCTATTGCGCAGGCCGCGGCAGCGACACGGGTCATGTCGCGGCGCCCGGCGAGTGGGGTCAGTTGGCGGCGGCCGGCCGTGGAGTGAGGACGCCGTGTGTGGGGCGCAGAGATGCCGCAGTGCAGAGGAGGGGAAGATAATGACTCTGCACGATGCCGGAAATGATGCCTTTGTGACCTAAATTAAACACCTGCAGTGCATATCCTCCCTAGCCCCATTCCTATTTTATCATAAGGGGCATTCCACGTCAAATTAAACACCGAAATCCGTCATCCCCTTCGATTTTTCTGAAAATTTGTAGGCAGACTGGGCATGGTTCAAAACTGAGTTACGTATAATATTTTCGAAATTTGATAACGTATCGCTGAGATATAGGTCATCGAACATAGCGAAAAATGCCACACATCAATTTTTTAAATGGCTATAACTCTGGTTCCTTTTCTGGTATCAAAATAATATTAACAGGGTCTTATAGGCAATTGATAAGGCTTTGATTTTTAATTGTAAAATTAAATTGAAGTGACCTTGAAATGCATTTGACCTTGAATTAAAACAGAAAAATTTAAATAGCAAAAAACACGTCACCTTCGATTTGGGTAATTTTTACATATTATGTCCGTCACAATGTTCTTAACCATCTGTGAAAAAATTGGAGTGGGCCATTCATAACTTTCGCGGCAAACGCCGTTTTCATGCATCAGCATCACGCAACCGCGCGTGACCTTGAAAGACAGAGTCAAGACATGCTTGCTTGTGTACACTTTCTGAAATGAATGATTGCTGATTAGTGATATCCCAAACTCTGCGAGAATGGAAATGCATAGTCATCGTAGTCAAGCATTCACGTTCCATAGTAAAAGTGTCTCAGGCAAACGGTATTTTGCGGTGAATTTTGAGCCGTGTGGAAATGCATCATGAAGTAAATTCAACGAAAACATTATCACGCAACGAAATCTTCACGTCTTTTGATCTTCATTATACGAAAGAACATACATTTTTTAGTATGTATGGAGAATTTCTAGTTAATCCAATAATAAATATGGCAGTTAGAGGCCTGCTAAGAGTAACATGTCGCCGGCTGAGGCGGGCTCGGCCGATGCGGGAAACGCAGCAATCACAATTTTGTGTTTACAAGTTCATATTTCAATTGTTTACCAACTGATTTTCAAAATTCTTTCACCATACGATTGCCTGTACATTTCTTAGTCTTCTCACAAAATTTGATGCGAATCGAACGTAATCAGCGGTAGGGAGCGCGATGTAAAGACGGAACCGTTCCGTTCCGTCCCGGCACAGTCTACAATTCAGGCGGCGCGTAGCGGTCGGCGCCGGCTGCCGAGTCGCCGCGTCGCTGCGGCGACAGGATGTTCACTTTACACCGCTATTACTAGAACAGTTGTGAACTGATTTTCTTATTGCTTGCACGATGAGATGTCCAATTCAATTCTTGACAGGTAGCCATCATTAATTTCGCATTAATCTTATGAGATATTGGCGAAAAACAGGAGGGGTGGGCGAAATTCGCTCTTCCCCCTCCACTGCGCGTGCTAACATACGTTTGCATATGTGCAATTTTCTTCAAAACTTATGAATGGCCCACTCGAATTTTTTCACAGGTTGTTAAGAATATGGTAGGCAATAAAATATGTGAAAATTAGCCAAATCGAAGGTGACGTGTTTTTTGTTATTTCAATATTTGTGCTTAAGAACAGAATTAAGCAAAGTTCAAGGTCATACATTTAAGTAGGAACAATTCTAAACAAATGCTTAAGAAATTACCTAAAAAGTAAGGTTTATTTCATTCAAATCAAACAAGTACAACCAAAGTTATGGTCGTTCAAAAATATAAAGATGCAACATTTTGTAAAAATTTGATGCCCTATATTTAGAAGACCTGTGGTCAGAATGTGCAAAAAACATCAATGTAATGTCCGGGGCCACACAGGAACTCGCTCACAAATTTATAATGAAATCGCTGATGGTAAGGTGCAAAACAGCCGATTTTTGTTCGATTTGACGTGGAATGCCCCATAATCCTTCAATAATCTGTAATGGCCATCCAGCGCAAGCAAGCAAACAAAACAACCCGTTTGGCGGCGACATCATCTCGGATAAAAAAAGCGACAGTGATGATTAGAATAGACTTAGCGCGAGGGCAAATCGAGGGGTATAACTATATGTATCACATACAGAGTATTTTATTCCCATACCTGCTGCATCGCATGATTAAATCGAGACATCCAGGCATTCAAACGGCACGTGCACTGTACCACACTTTTTCACAGTTTAATGCAATGCTTTAATATTACAAGCCGTGTGGTTCAAGGGATGTGGTTAAACACGTTGAACCGCACGGCTGCCTGACGTCACTATCATATAGTTGTGAGCTTTTTGGCAGGTATGGGAAACACCTTCCAGCCCTAAGGCCGGGACTTCAATAAATGTCACCTCGCTTTTTTAGCAAAATCACCTCGGGCCTAACGGCCCTCGGAGTTTTCGCTAAAAAACCTCGGTGACATTTATTGAATCATCCCGGCCCCGGGCAGGAATATATTTTCCCATCTAGCGAATTAAGATTGGTCAGCGGCCGTTCTTGACACAGAATAATGCTTTGTTTTCGGTCACATCATTATCTGCAATGATTCGAAGCGAGGTTTACCACTCGCCGGTCGAGAAGAAGGGGTGGATGCCGCCACCATGCATTCTTTTTGCGGTAGCTCAAAGCACACTGATGATAGAAGGCTGACATTTCACATGCCTTACAGTTCATTCAAGCCGGATCACTTGATATCAACCACGTTTTCAGGTCAGATCACTTAACTATGACGTCTTAGGTAAACCTCTGCACGGTTGCCGGTTATAAAATGATGCAATCCGCAATGCACTTAGTGTCGTATAAGCATAATGGGGAATTATGGAAACTGTTAATTTGGCGTCGGAAATGATCTGAAACTATACCTCAAGCACATGAAATCGTGACTTCATACATTCTTGGCAAGGTCTAATGCTTCACTTTTGCATTGTTCACCTTGCGTGACGTCATTTATGACGTCACTAGGGTCATAAGAGTGTTTCGTCAATAACTCCCGATCAAAATGAGCTAGCCAGTCGGGACAGCCATCAATGGATTTTGCAAGACTTGCCGAATCAAATGTTATGAAACATGTCCTCCTTTCAACAGCTTCGTGACCTGCGTTGCCCTAACATGACATTGACCTGAGGCAAACATCCTAAATTGCTTCACCTAAACAAAAAAGCACATAAATCGACGGGTCTGAGAACAGAAAACACGATTGTATCGAAATGACGATAATGCGTTTAGTTATTTACCAAGAACCGATCAAAGGCCTTGGGGACCTGCCCTAAGAGGTCACTGACCTGCCCTAAGAGGTCACTGATATTTTAAAATGGGCTGCCAGTCGCTGCGTCACGTAACGACGCAAGCGCTCGTTTTTTCCGCGAGGCTCTAGCAGCTAGCTCAATTAGCTAAACATGGGTTCGGGGAATCGCTCCCTTCTCACTCACTATTTGGCCGGGATAGTATTTGCAATTATTGTTAAAATCTAGCATTTTAAGATTTCAAATGACCCATTTTTCCCCGCCCAAGTCTTTCAATTCAAGGTCATAACATCAGGTTACGTCAAGTGACCTTACCTCAAGGAAAGTTCCTGTGCTCATCATATCTAAATACACCGACTAACCGATCGCTTCAGAACTTTCAGCGATTTTAATTGGCAACAGTTTATGTATTTGAAACGTTTACTTTGCAAGTTTGACATTGTTGACAGAAAGGCCGGGTCAATTTTGAGATCGCTCACGGCTCAAGTCAATGGGAGAAAATTGAACTGCGTTTTTTTGGACGGAACGCATAATAAACACTCTGAAAACATGTGGTGCTTGATGAGATACAATACTGAATGAGAAAATTGTTTGTTTTGTTGGGGGTCATCTTTTTCGGTCTGAAAAGGCCCTTGCAGAGCTATGACATAACTATGCTGTGGTGTAGTAATTGGGTTGTGCGAGCCAAGCGACAGTGATCTGCGGAAGCGAGACTGTTCCCGTGGGACGATTGCCCTGTCGGGACGGTCCAGCAGTCTCCCAAACGGTCACCCGAAGAGGATTATGTGTCCTGGAATGGATCCGACATCAACTACAGGTTGGCTGGTGGGGTGACCTCCAGTCCAGAGAGGGAAGCATGAAGACTAGGGGCGATGCGGATTGGTTTTTCCTGAGGATAGCGAGGACGGAAGGAATCTAGCACCCTTGAACCTTCCTTATACTGAATGTATCTCAGGCTGTTAAATCTGTTTTTTCTCGACATCGTCAAGGTGTCATTAACAAAAATATGAAATTCGGGAGGATAAATTAAATATAGAAATTGTGGCCAACAGAACATTATCAGTTGCGTTCAACATACTCGCAAGCATGTTCACACACCCAGCTTACATATGAGCCATGTAATAATTATTTTTGATGGTGATGCTTAAGTTATGAAATCATCTGAAGTGTTTGTAAAGTTCCACGATACGGATCTAATATCTTGCTATGCATTATGACCATTTCTGGTCAGGTCATGTTTTTGAACATAGGCCAAATTTTTCAAATGACCTTTTAAGATCAACTTTTGATTCATTCGAAGCGTTTTAATAAGATGAACACGAGGCTGGTAAAATTAATTTCATGCAAGTTTTAAGCTAAAAACTTTTAAGTGTTTGTGGAAAAGCAATTGTTTTTCTCATAATACCAATGGTGGCCGTTGTTGTTATTTACATGCTAAGCCGTTGACCCTAATTAAATCTGACAATATTATTCAGATTTCAGCATAGCGGTAAACGAGCTGATTGTTGTGTTAGGTTAGGCTCTTTTGGTCGATTTCAGAGTGGGAAGGATGATAGGAATTAGGGGGAGACAGGGGGCCTGGGCGGGAGTCCTGGACCTCATGCTCCGCTGGGGCCGAGCCCATCACGTGGGTTGGCTTGCCCTGACACATGGATAGCCCTGGGCGGTGTTTCACGGCCCCGCGCTGCAGCACGCTGCGCTGCGCTGCTGCATTGTTGCGGCGGTTGCTATGAATTCGGCTCCACGCTAGCGTTGCGAGCCATAGGCGCGGGAGCCGGGGGGGGGGGGCAGTGGGGGCAGCTTGCCCCCCCCCCCCCAACTCTGGAGCCGTGGGGGCGGTGCCCCCACAGTTTTGAGACGGAATACCACACTTTTTTGCAAATGTTTTCTTTTTTGTTGAAAAGCCGAGGGATGAAAAATAAGTGGCCTAAAACCGGTGAGAAAACTATATTTGGGGGGACCCTAGGTTGATCTCTATTATGGTGTGCCCCCAGTCGGAAAGTAGTTCCCGCGCCCCTGTTGCGAGCTTCCGAGTCTGTTGATGTTTCCATGGAAATTGGAAACCCAATGCACCGGTGCGCGCAACGCACCCTGTCTAAGCAAAATTTTACCATCGATGACCTCTAGTGACATGACCTCTGGTTATGACCCGATCCAAAATTGGCTGAAGTATTTTTTTTTCTTCTTTTTGCTACTTCTGACGCTACTTCGAATATCACTCAAATGCCCAAAGCTGAGTTATAAGAATGATGCTCAATCCTCATTTCCCCTCCAACAGGGCGTGAGAGTCCAGGCATTCCTGTGGGGCACGGGCTAACAATGACTATCTCATAATCATTGTGGCCATGAACATCTACTGCCATTCTTTAACACCGGTTTCGCTGCGCTGAGCGGCGGCCGTCCCGTTTGTTGGATTCTACAGCTGGCTGGCGGAAAGCGTTACCGGCCGCCCGTCCACCGCCCGCGGGCCGGACCGAGGGGTCCCGCTGACCCTATCTGACCTGAGCCCGGCGCGATATGGGACAGGCAGACGGGGGTTCGGCTCAGCGAAGGCAGCGCCCACTGGTGTTGGGGACTTTTTTAATAGACCTACTGTACATAGGTAACCACCACCCCACGGGCCCAGTCAGTGCAGCGGTGCCCTCCTCCTGACCGCGGCCAGGGGCGCCCGCGCCGGTGGCGGCCTGTCCTCGGCAGGCCAGGTGGCGTCGGCCCGTCACTGCTGATTTATCTGTGTCCTGGCCCGAGGCGTGCTTAGGCCCGCCGCAGCCGACCCCACACGGGCGCAACAATGGCCGGGGCTGGCGTGTGGTCACGGGGCATTTGGGCGCGCCTCGGCGGCCGCCGTCCACAGCCTGAGCCGCGCGGCCTGAACGGGCGCCATTGTGTGGCCAATGTTAATGGCTCGTGCCCTCGCGATTTAATTGTCTCGTTAAGTTGAGCGCCGCTTTGATCGTGCTTTGATACCGAAGCCGTGTTGTCTCGGCGGTTGCAATTAAATGAATGCGTGTTTTATCAGGCTCTATGGAATAACCTAGGAGGCTTTCAACAAGAGACGCTGAATTTACAAAATATATTTACTCTCTAGGCTAAATAAAAGAAAGACAACGAGTCTTGCTCTGTTTTTCTTTTTCTTTTTCTTTTCAAAAGGCGTTCTCGTGGTCAGATATTTGTTTCGGTGTAATTTGACCGTTCCTTTTTAAATCTTATGCTGTTATCAACCAACATGCATTCACGAAAGTCAGCTTATCAAGAATAAGCTACAATTTTTATCGCAAAATTGGCCTTCGAATAGTCACAACATAAGCGTTCATTCTACCATTCACTATACCATCAAACGAATAACAGATGCCAGAGATGTTCGCAGCGGGAGCCTTCCCCTCTGTCATATTTAACGGGCGGCATCGATGCAAATGCCCAGACGAATGTCTATTTTCCCCAGCGGTATTTCATCTACTGAATACCAAAGTGGTGCTGAATTTCCGGGCGTTCCACTCATCACAGAGAGAGGAGGCGTGGGGCGAGCTCGTTTTACAAACAGGGAGTAGCCCCGGCACGTATGCTGCGCCCGTGCCGGAGGCTGCGCTGGTACCGGCTGGGCAGGGACGGGGTCACCCCAGACAGGCTCACCGGCCCTCCGCGGCGCCACTCCGTGAAGAAACGCAGAGCGATGGCCGGCTTACGCTGACGGATGGCCGGCTCGCCGCCGAGGCAGACGCCCCGAATCGAGCCGATTCCGCCGCCGCCGAGCCCAGATGATCGCCCGTTTCGTGAGAAAGCGGCGCGAACGTGACAGTCGCGGTGTGAAATTCCGAGGAATGGTCCTCAGAGGTACTGTGTGGTGGGAGCTACCAGCCGACAGCCTGGCAACAGTGACGTGACAGTGAGAGTTTCGAGTTGCGCTTGTAAGCAACGTGCTCGACGCTAGAAGCTCCTCTGCAGTTACCACGCCGATGATCTATCCCCTCAGGCGTGGACTTCAAACGGCACCTCCATCCGTTGGCTGGTGAATAAGGCCAGCCAAATGACATGTCGTGTGTCTGGATCCCGCATCGGTGCCGGTTTGGCCTTGCAGTGACTAGAGCTCAGACCAGTGTTCGCCATGGGCCGGGCCAGCCCAATGGGCCATGGGCTGGGCTGGGCTACGGGCTGGGCTGGGCCCTCAAATATGAAGGATCGATGGGCTGTGGATGGGCTGGGCCATGAACTGTTAGGTGGAGTCAGGGGTTCGCAACTGAGACAAAAACTATAACTACATAGCTTATTACTGTGCAAGACTCAAAAACGAGTCAATAAAGCACGCATGCAATGTGCATTGTGCATGCGGCTCGCAAAATATTGTTTCTTTGCTACCTTTGGGTACCTGTGCGGTGTCAATAATTTTTAACCCATTCATTTTTGACGGGCTGGGCCGGGCTGGGCTTTGACGCTTTTACCATGAATGGGCTCGGGCTGGGCCGGGCTGTGAACCCATGGGCCTGGGATGGGCACGACTAGGATTTTGCGGCCCGTGGCGAACACTGGCTCAGACTCCACTGATACTTACGTTGGCTACTTACTTGTCGAATGTGCTGACGGTTTTTATTCCTGACTCTCTAGCGTTCTGCCGGACATCGGAAACGTTTAGCCGGTCATCACCAGCGCTCCTACTGCCGTCTCCAGCAGACCCCGCCGGAGACACGTGTCGGAACCCGTCAGTTTGAGAGAGCTGGACGACGTCAACAAGGCCTCAGCGAGAAAATATCCACCCGGGCGGGACAAAGTTCAACGTAGGAATGATGGAGACCAGGCGATTAGCGAACCGTTAGCGAGGGAGCTGCTCGGTCAAACACCGTCCAAAATAAATAGGATAACCTCAGCCCCAACAGAGTTCACACCGGAGAAGATTGATTCAATCCCGTCAGCACTAACCAGACATTGGCCGAGATGTGCTTCCTCTGGGTCTCGGTTCACCTTCGGGAGCAGTGAATTCGGCAGTTTCGCTCACAGATCGGAGCTGTGTAAAGCCGACACAAACAACAGAAAGGGACGTAAATGTGTGCCTGTTGGCGAATCCGGCTCTGTAAAGCGCTGGTGATTTCCCTTTACGGAGGCGGGTTATATCGGTGATAAGGTTACGGGTCTCGGTGGGGTACATGATCACAGTGCATCAGGCTAAAATTGCTGCAATGACATGTGTGATTTGCTAACATAGACGTCAGTGGTGACTTTTGGTGTAAGTACACACGTAGGTATGTGGTGCGTTGCATGCAGCGAGCGAGCACCCTATAACATTACTTTTGGCACATGGTATGGGTAAATGGCAATGCAAAAATATGGTGCTAGATTTTTTTTTTGTTGCAGAGCAAATGAAGAAAGAGGCTTTTGAACGGCTGAACCAATGCTTGTGAGTTGTTATGCCTACATCAAAAGTACAGCATGTAGGTACACACTACACAAGCTATCGTTTTGAATTTTACCTTGATCAAAAGCGTCATATTTGGCAGATGTTTTGGACTTGAAAGTGTTTTTTCCCTAACTCCAAACGTATATGCTGTTTCTTAGGTCGTTTTGGCGGGCGTACCCAATATCCATGCTATGAACAACTTATAGAGTTAAATTGGCTCCTGGATTAAGATTTAAGGTTGACAAGATTCAAACGACACAATTAGTTTACGCCGGCCAAACTGACTGAGCGCGCACCGTTTAATCACGCAACATGTAAGCAGCGCGCAGTTTTTCTCTAGCACCACGTGTCTGCCACGCCGAGATGCGGAGGCCTTGGATCAGCCACGGCGGCACCCTGCGACGTTCTTTTGAGAGCTCATCAGCCGCCGGATCTCGAGGGCAAGTGACCTTATATCGTTGCGGCAGCGGTAGCGATGCCACTGCTGGATCGACGCCCGGCGGCCAGCCTCCTCTGCTGTTCCGAGAGTCCTCGAGGATCGAGGGTCAGCGATGGAGCTACTCCGGAGCGCCCGACGCGGCCCGCGCACAACATTAATCCGCCGCCCATGTCAGCAGACACAGAGATGACGTCAGATCTCTTCAGAGAAACTCTGCGAGCTCATAGACGGATATACATACCATTACCTAGCGTGAAGCTCTCCAGGCCCTCCACGTACCAGGAAACGGTGATTGTAATGGTAACGGTAATTGTCATGATAATCATGATATGCCGGCACAAAGCGAGGTTTGTCACCTGCACGGATGTCTACATATATGATAGCATAGAGTCTCTTGCCCTGTTTCAATCCTTCAGACCCGGATCCGGTCAGTATCTTGGTGTTACTTGCAGTGGTCCTGACATTGCGAGAGTGAGGCGCATTCTTTGCTATTAACACAAATCATCAACATTTTACGATAGGTGTGTGTGCCATGAAGTGACATTTTTAATATCATTTTTCTTGTGAAAAAAATTGCATGGACATAAATACCTACACACGCAACATTTTGTAGGAGTTTCGGAAAAGCTAACCCCAGAAGGTGTTGTGTACCAACCTACATATTCAGGTTCTATGGCCAGAGTTGACTTTGGTCTGTTCTGTCGGTGATCGCTGCCCAGTGTCCGCGCTCCGCGCCACGCACACCTGCGGCCGACAGCGGCGTCCGGACAGCCAATGCCATCAATAACAGCCCTCTACCGAACACACCGATCACACGCGCAAATAATTCAGCGCGTTAATAATCCAGGATCGGAGATGGAGGCGCAGGTCAGCGCCGGCCCGCTGAGCGAGCGGTCATTACTGCGTGACCCGCTGGGATCTGGGGCATCCCGTCCCCGGCGGGACGGGCAACCGACAGACGAGGGAAACACCACTTCGGAGTGCTCGTACGAACAAGTAGGTAATGTCTGGCAGGATTCCCTGTAAAGATAGAAGAAACCTTCCCGCCTAGAACAATGCAATCACTGGTAGTTCAGAGGAATAGCTGTAAAATGATAGGGGAGCCGAGGTGTTCGTCGTCGGACAGTGTGATAAGCCCTGGTGCTATCTTTGATCTGGAACTGTATCGACGTCCAATTCATGCAGCATGCAGTTAGGGTCGGCCGGAGGCATCGGGCCGGGAGCGTGGAGGTGGGGGCGTGGGCGTGACGGCGACGGTAAGGGTGACCCACATGGAATTTCCAGCAATGCATACCAGATGCGGAGCGGCCAACGTAGTCAGTGTCCTGGAAAAGTTATCCTCTTCAAACAAACTTGAATGTGGATAAACGACAGTGGTTTAGGGGTCAAAATGGGTATCCCTCGTATCGAAAATCCTTCGTATCGAAAGGACCCCCGCACCCCCCCCCCCTCCTGGTGGCGGAGACCCTGCAACAGTCATTTTAACCCTAGAACGCCTAGGGGGGGGGTTGTATCAACCCCCCCTGAGGTTTTTTCGAAGTGCACGCTAAACGGCTTGTCGTAGGGGGCTGAAATTTTCAATACCCTCTGGGGCAACCTTTGCGCATCTTTTGCCGAAAAAAATTGATCGGGTCATGTCAGGTCACGGAGTTATGACGTCATAAGAGGTACAGCCTCCGGCCGACAGTTACCAAACGTGTGCGCCAAATCCCTAGGTTTTCTGCCGGTGATACTGTAGCGAGGGGATTTAGAGAAAAAGAAGAAAGAAGGGATAAAAAAACTGCATCTTCTTTGCGGTTCATCAAATACTGCGGTCCCCTGTCGTTCGGCTGGTTGTAGCAGAAGAGAGAGAGAGAGCAAATTGCTGCTGGGAGATCCTCGATAGTAGAGCTGGTGATGGGGAACTTGAGAGTCGTTGAAGAGATCCTGAGATAGCTATAGAGAGGGATCTTGATAGAGATCCAGGTAGTGATGAAGATGAGATAGATGTAGATATCCTGATAGAGATCTTCACTGACGTCCACCTGGGAGAGATGTAGATACAGATCCACCTTGCGTACAAATACATCTGATGGAAGATGCTTTTTGATTTAGAGGCTTGATGATTCTGTTCATTGTATAGACCATGATATACGAGATGCTTCTTCACTGCTCGGATTAGGGATAGAGGGATCCGATCAGCTGGGTTTGCGGCACAGTTGGGCAGGTGAAGGACAGGGCATTCGAAGTCCCGATGACCACTGCCAAACATATGGGTGGTAATTAAATTGATTAATTGAATGTGATCATTCGTCCAGTCACCCATTCCTATATCACTGGCCTCCCCATTAAGAAAATTGCCCACTTAATTCGTATTAGCGTTGCGATAGTTTAGTTGCCCTCGAGGGTTGCTAGCTCGACTGCCGTAACCGAATTCTACGCAATTCCTATCGGCCTTATTTTAAGATTCATCCTTCACCATTCTCACACCCTTGTTCGCGTTACATTCACCTTTCATGCATTCACCCAAATTTAATTCGTAGCCCTCGAAATTCCCTCCGATAGTGTTAGGCGTCGGATCAACAACGATCTCCCCGGCGAGATAAATGTCTCTTTCCGAAATCCATATGCATGCTCCGCTAACCGGCGACAAAGATACTTACCGCAGGGCCGTCCAGAATAATTGCACAAATATCCACCCTACTAATTTATGGAATTCACTACACGTCCGATAGACTTATGGTACACAAATACACGATTTATATCCGACTTATCTCTCTACCGGGAGAGATTACCTATGCCCTCTTCCGGTCCGCGTGTAACATTCCCGTTCACGACCCAGGGACCACAGTTCATATCCTGGAACTATCCTTAAACCATGGGATTTACTATTCAAGGCCTTACGTGTCCTGGAGTACATTCTTCCCTCCCCTGAGGCTGTCCAGTACCGATTAGAGTACCTTTACGAAATAAGTATGAGGACTTATTCGGGACACTACGGCTCGCTTTATCCGCCCTTTGGGTGACTCACCCCTGACCTTCGGCCTCTTACCTTTGGCATAACTTACTCTCCACTGCATACTGTGCCAATCTTCCCCCTCTCCCCTGCCGTAGGAACCTCTCACTGCCTTCTCACCCAGTGTTACCTAAGCGGGAAAATTAACAGTGGCCGGTACCACTGGCGGAAAACGTGCATATGCCCTGCGTACGTGACGGCGTGTCCCTCTTATTATTCCGGTCTGGACGTGGGTTTAGAGAAGTGCATCTGTGTCTCATACGGTCATGCTGGTAAACGTTACGCCATAGGAGACGGGCAAACAAGCCGTCTGCGCCTCACAATGCCCTGTGCCAATATTGGTGGAGTAATTATTGGCGCTAACTCGTAAGAACGCGAATAACAGAAACGCATTATTTATCCAACCTAATCGTAATCTCAAGTCCTAATTGCTGCTGCACGCATGAACCTAATCACTAGTTCTCGTATACACTCCTAGCAGACCTTGAACCGCTCTTGATTTAATCAGATGATCTAGAACCAATTAGTACGCACCGATCTGTCGTCTGGTTGTGATCCACCGTATCATAGTGAATTGCTGAATGCTCAAACGGAAATGACTCCTTGAAACTCGTTCGATAGCTTCTGATGGGCTACTAGTTATCTATACAATTTATCTTTATAGAGTGCCAGAATATTGTCATAGGGGTCCCTAGCTTTTCATAGAAAATATAATTTAAATCATATTATCAACAGTAAACAATGCATATGAGGAGAACTGCAGTCCTAGATATTACATAGCATTTCGTATTTGAAATTATGTCTTAACCTTTAACCCGCGCCCGGCTGGGGGTCCTGGATTTCCACGCCCTTTCTGTGCGGACAGTGAGAAATGATTGGGGAGGGTGGACCTGGGGACGGGTGGGAGGAGGAAGGGAATAATGACAAGGGAGGGAAGCGTGCGGCAGCGCTCTGCTCAGCTGCGCGTCACCGGGCCGACCGTGCCGAAAAGATACTACGTTAGATGGTCAAGATGTAGCGTGCTACAATACCCACATTGTTTGATGGATCATGATGAAACTTCCCATGCATGTTGGGGCAAGCATTGGCTATCGTGTGGTGCAAGAAAATTGACCGGGTCAGGTCAGGTCACGGAGCTATGACGTCACAAGAGGAACAGCGTCCGGTACTATTTTTGAAAAGCGCCTGAACCACTATTTTGCTAATTCTTGTCACCTCAATGGGAATATGCAGCAATATTAGCTTCTATAGGGAGCAAATGGACCTCCCAAATCCAAAAATACAATCAGATTTCAAAAATTTAAATTTTGATTTTTCGAATTTCTGCCGCCGACTGTGACCTTGCCGATTCCGGCGCTCCCAACGCGCCATTTTTAGAGCTAGGGAAACGAAATACATACCAAACGATAGAGAATTGATCAAGGAACACGATAGTGAAGGTTTCAAGTCGATATCTCTTACCGTTTTGCCGTAATCGCCGCGGAAAGTTGAAAAAGTTTGATTTTTTCGGAAAATTTGACCTTTGACCGGTCATAAGTAGGTCAAATGTTGACCTAGGACCAAAAAATATACCACCAATCGCGAGATCTCGTTGAGAGCAATCCGTTGGTTTTTTCCGCTAAGCTCTACGACCTTCCGTTTCGAAACGCCAGGGGGGGGTCGTAACAACCCCCCCCCCCTGGTCGTTCGTGTTATGAGAAATGGCCTGGTCGTGCGAGGGTTAACAGCTCGTCGCTCTGTTCAGCATTTCCCAATTCCCATACTACATAGTACTTCAGAATAAATCACTTCTAAATTACTTTTTGAAGCCGTCGCCTTGACATTACCGAAAACACACAAAAGCGCTTCGAAATCTCGACCTAATCCTAATGCAGTATTGTAAGATGGCGACGATGGCATTCGTCCACATTATTAAACATTCCTGAAAGTTTCAGCAGCAAGCCCGGCCGACGCCGCAGGGTTTAACGGGCACGTGATATGGTAATCGGCGATCCGGACGGGAATTAAAGTGGGCCCAGGGTTTGTGCCGGGTAACGCGATATGTCGCCGACACGTCAGGTCGACTCAGGTGCCAGCTCTGTCGGCGTCTAACCACGTCGGCGGCCGGGCGAATCGCCCTAACACGCCCGCGGCGGCCGTTAGCACGCAGCGACGCGCGCGACACTGCACCAAATTAGAGCCGGCTCGATGTCTGCGCTCACCGTGATCCATCACGACAAATTGCTTTCTCATCAAATGACCTGGCCGCGATCGAGCGCGCGTCGACGCGTCGCCGGACCAGCCGTCACACAGCGGTGTCGTCGCTGGCGACGGCGGCAGTGCGGTCTGAATGGGGTCCGCTGCGGGTCAGCGCCGCTGGACGGTCTGTCTGTTGACGGCCTGTTTGTCGGTGCTGGAGGTCTGTTTGTCAGATCAATCATCACGCGGTGGTAGCGGCCGTCTGCTGTTACCGGACGCGGAGGACACCGGCCATACGGCTCCCACGTGACTCGCGCCTGGGCGGACCCCATGATGAACCGTGCTACGGCGGAATATTCACCCGACGGTCACGTGCCTTCCCTGGTGAACACTCGAGCAAATGCTGCGCAAAAGACCTTGCTCTCTCTCTCTCTCTCTCTCTCTCTCTCTCTCTCTCTCTCTCTCTCTCTCTCTCTCTCTCTCTCTCTCTCTCTCTTCTTGCGTTACCTGGGATTGAAACCAATACATCGAAACTCCGGAGTGCATTTAACAAGAGGTAAGTGACTGCAGAACCAGCGGTAAGCATGTTTTTCGGTGAGCATAATGACGTCGAACAGATGATACATACACCTTTTTACATAGATGCACAGTGCACACAAACAAACACCACATTACAACAGAATCATCATCATGCGGCAGCGGCAGCACACCTCCCTCACACTTGACCTGCCGAACCATAACACGGCTCAATGGTGGCCGGCCCGCCGGGATGTGCTCTTTTATGGCGCCAAGTTTCGCTGAAAGATAGCTCTCAAGACGCTCGTATTCCCGCTTCTCGTGCATAACTTTGCTGAAAATACTGACCAGAAGGAAGAAGTTGGGTGTTGCCGTTAAATATAAATTCAAAGGCCCAAGACTAAATTCAAAGACAGCGACACTTCAGATAATTGGCTTGTGATTAGGCACTTATAGTGCCTTGGCACTTCGTAAATGTGGCTAGGTAATTGTTTTGTTTATGTCAATACTACCAATTGTCATATATGCTGCAAAGCAGCTCATTCCTGTGATTATGACAACTTTGACCCTACTATGAACGTCAGATATCAATAAGAAATGACTAAGCATAGAAATGGCTCTACATCATCCCTCATTGTAGTTTCCCAAATCTGCTATCCGCCAGTTTCCTCCCAGTCACGGCGACACCTCAGATCTAGACCAGTCTCTGACTGAGGCCATCAGTCTCCGTCAGTCTCAGTCGGACTGTCAGCTTCTGCCCCAGGTCTGCCGGGCTCCGTCACAAACAAATGCCGCCATCCGTCCCTGCGCCGCCGACGGACCGGCGATAAGCAGAACCGTTTGCGCGCCGCTGCCTCCGTAACCGCTACCGCTGCCGCCGCTGTCCCCGCCGCTGCCGCCGCGCCGCCCCACCGCCGCACCGCCACCGCCGCAGTAAAGCTGGCTACTGAGCCGGGCATCTCAAGTATGCAAATGACCTGGCAAAAACGGCGAACAAAAGACAGATAAGAATAGGCGTGGCGCGGCGCTGTCAAATGCGCGCCGGCGAGCGTCTAATGGTGGGCGGCGGCAGCGAGCCACGGCTGTGAACCGCCGCCGCCCCCGCCCCCGCCCGAGCACGGCGCCGCGGCTGTAACGTCCTGATGGGTCTCATCAACTGAAGGGTCTGTTCAGCGCGGCGTGTGTCCTGAATGGCGGCCCTGCTCGCGGGACGGCCGGTGTCTGATGACTTGGCGCCGCGGCGGCGGGCTCCGCTCCTCACTGGTGCCGCCAGTGGAGGTGAACTGTCCCCCGGGAGACCCGCCGGGTGATGACGGCTAAACAGAAAGGCATCTAACCTCCGGCCGGTAGACGGTGAGGACAAAGAATGAAGACCGGGAGCACTGCCGACCAGACAGGAGATTGAAGATGGCGCCAGGATTAGAGTCTCTGGCGAGCGACTCTGGAATTGAACTCTGTCTCCACCGAGAAGTATGGCCGATGATGATCAGACTAGACCATGTAGAACCAGTTCAGGCCAAGCCAGTGTAGCCTGAAACTAAAAGAAACAATTACTTTGCACGCTGAATGGATCACGGGCCACGTAATCCTTACTTGGTCATGGTGGCCCAAGCACAGGACTCGGACAATTAAATGTGATTTAAAGTGACACAGAATGTTATGTTAGACAACTCTCTAATGTTAGACAACTAAGAGACCCCAAGGTAAAATTTGTTTAGGCGTGCATGCTTACTCAGTACACACAAATGGTGTTTCCGGGAGGTGAATATCCATTAAGTCCGCACTAATGGGTGGAAAACCACTGCTGAGGCAGCCCGCTGCACGCCGCCCATATTAGAGGTAATCGCCCTCGGTGGTCGGCAGTGCCCGGTTATGGCGGCTCTTCATCATGTTTAGGAAGTGCACGGCCATAGTTCAAAGTTGAGGTGCGCCAATGGGATGAGGCCTGCCGAGAGAGAGAGAGAGAGAGAGAGAGAGAGAGAGAGAGAGAGAGAGAGAGAGAGAGGGAGATGGAGGAAGAGAGGAAAGAAGCCACGGCCCCACCCTGGCCGACGGCAGATAAGACAAAAGTTGTTCCCAACTACCCGAGACATTTCCCTCGCTGAAGTTTGACCATATTATAAGCCGCTGGCAATGGTTTCTTTTCAGGATATCGAGCTAAGGAGTCATACGGAAGTCTATTCTGCCGAACTTTTGGTCAAACCCTGCCGGTAGTTTGATCCGATAACACGTCATTTGCTTTAACAGAACTGATTTCACGGCAAGAAGTTCGCGAAGCCTGAAGACGTTCGTTTCGTGGCATGTGCTCTCCGCGAAACTCGCTGTGTTCCGCGGCTGGTTTTCTCTCGACCTTGCCTGGACGAACTCGTTTCTTCTGGGAGATGGACAGGAAAGGAGAGAGAGAGAGAGAGAGAGAGAGAGAGAGAGAGAGAGAGAGAGAGAGAGAGAGAGAGAGAGAGAGAGAGAGAGAGAGAGAGAGAGAGAGAGAGAGAGAGAGCTCACGCTGATGTAGGACTCACATGGCCTGCCACCGGAAAGAACAGTCGGAAGAAAGTTGCAGAGGAGGGGAAGGGAGGGGTGATGCACCGAGAGGTCAGCTCTGACCTGCCATCCGACCGGTAAGGACTGCGGGCTGACCTCTGACCTGACCTACCGGTGCGCCTCGGCCGCGGTCAGCGACCCCCAGCGGGCTATCCCGTTCACCCGGCAACTGCGGCGCCTGGCCGTGGCCTGGCCCGGTCTGTCGGCCGCAGCCGCCGCAGTAAAACGGCCCAGCGAGTCTGCAGCCGCCGCGCCGGTCGGCCATCCGGGCCTATCTACCCAGCTAATCAGCCAGACCAGACCCGCCGACAGACAAAGGGTAGCCGGACCGGAAACTGGGCCCGCCGCCCCTCCCGGCATCCGGCCAGGCGCGGGTGTGTAAGTGTGGCGACGGGCACAATCTCAACAAAGCCTGCGGCCAAACGGCAGCAGCCGCCCGCGCCCTGCATTAGCCACCATTGCACTGTGACCGGTGCGGATCAGTTATCCGGGGTCAATTCCGGGCCAGGGCGCGTTAATCTCTTCCTCTATGGTTATTGGTTGCTTAGAATAGCTTTGGAAGTCTGGTCCTCATTGACCGAAAGGACAGAGTGACTTCAAGCAGCCGTCACATGTTCTTATCGGACTCGTGAGGCCGCTCAGACCGGTTTGTCTGCACCAATGACCGTATCGAGTCACGACGCATATAGCCGGTCGTAGTGGCGCCGTGCGTCTGTATTGAGCGCCGCCGAGGAGCACCGTTCGGCGCTGCTCAGTGATCCGCGGCCGTCCGATCGGCGGCCTGTTTGCTATGGAGGCCGACCGCCGACACCAAGCCCCTCTGACACCCCGGCCGACGCACCAATTTATGCCTGAAATCGAGGTTCACGAACGCAAGAATTTATCAGCTCCGAGCAGCGGCCGGCGCTGCATTGGTATTGGGGGCGGCACGGCGGCGGCAAGAGGCGGACAGACCGGGCGGGCGGCTGGAGCGGGGCTATGGAGGCGGCGCGGCGGCGGGAGGCCTGTTTTGCCGGCGGCCAGTGCTCCGATAGCGGCGGCTGGAGCGCCGCCAACAGCAGCTCCGCGGGCGACAGGCGGCCGCGACCGTCGCTGACATATCGTCGCGCCCGTTTGTCGCAAAGAGCGGCGTCGGCCGGCCGACTGGCCCCGTCCGTCACTGGCGACGCCGCTCGCCGCTGCACGCCCCCGCCCCTGTCCCACCCCCGTCGGCCCGGCCGTAGCCACCGTCTCTGCACGCCCCCGCTCCCCCTGCCGTCGTTCCCATCGGCCCGCCTCTAGCCGCCGTCAGCAGACACGGGCCTGCTGAAGAGTGACGGTAACGCCTGTCAAATAAAGGCCAGGCCACGGGTCGAGGCCGCGCCCCCCGCACCACCCCATGGCCATGCTCTCCAGTTGGACAGAGTTCTGGTAGCCGTCCCTCCCCGTGTGGGCCGCAGTCAGGGGTGAGTAACTCGGCCGGCCGCCGCGAGCCGCTGCGTCTGGCGGCAGCTGTCCCGACCGGTGTCCGATCCGGACACCAGACACGGTCGGCAGCCGCCGGCGATACCGGGAACGGCGCGGCTCGCTGCACCGTGAACCGCCCGCCATGGCGCACCGGCCGCCCAGCCGCCGCCCTGCCCGGCGCGCGGCTCGGTCGAACGGACGGGTCCCTGGACTGGCGGCGGCGGCCGGCAAGGGCGCGCGCCGGCCATTAGCTGATGGCGGCCGATCCCAGCGGAGCGGCTCCGGCCGTATCCGCAGCTCCGTCCCGGCCGGACACCGGACCCTACTCGCTCCCTTTCTCGCTCTCCTCTCACTCTGCCTTTCTGTTCTCTATCTACCCTCTCCGACTCCCCATTCTCTCTCCAACCTTTTTAATCTTTTCCTTTTTGCGTTTTCCTTATCCTTTCTGCCTCTCTATTATCTCGATAATCTTTTCATCATCTCTATCATCTCATCTCTCTATCCATCTATCTCTCATCCTTCCATATCCCCTCCCCTTCCCTCTCTCTCTGTCTTTTTATTCTCCATCCCCATATCTCTCCACATAGCTGCAGAACTCACCAGTTCTCTTGGCTCTTTCACATATTGTTCCAAACACTTATTTCAAAACAGATCTGGAAACCATCGTTATCATTATTGTATATTATTCAATATTCTAAATTTGTGCATGGAAAATTCGATCATTCAACGTTCACTGGGGCTTGAGGTAAATAAACATAGAAATATTTCAGTAGGAAACTGCCACTAAAGAAAATGACACCGTCAAGCTACCGGTTTCGACACCGTCATTCAGTAAAACCTCGAGTTATGGAAGCAATAGCACACCGGAACTGCACTGCAGCATAAATATGAACGTCATGGTGCACCACCTTCAGGTCCGCTCGTAAATGTTAATAATTAACATCACATTGAAGTAAGTGAATAGTGGCTGCTAGTCCGGGGCGGAGACTGCCCGGAGTGACCTGGACCTACCGCTCGCGCTGCGTGGGCCGGCCGGGCCGCGCCGGGCCGCTCCATGGGAGCACATTGCTGCCGCCGCCGGCCGCTATTTGGTGCGGAGAGAGGACCGTCAGGAGAACGTGACATGCCTACGGACCGACTATTGTTGCAAATAGCCGAGAACACGGCACTTCATTCCCCGAGCAGTGCAATGGGCAGAGGTCCCAAGAGTGATATGGCGACTACCCAGGGTTCTACTGTGTCGGTGGAATCCACAAGTCAGCAGTCCTCTCCCTCTCCTCTCCTCTTTCTATCCCGTTCATTTCCTCTCTGCTCTCCCTGACCTCATCAGGAGTCCACAATGAACGACAAACAAGCCGAAACTGTCCGGTCCGGCCATTTCTGAATAGTTCGCCCGTCGCTGGGAAGTGTTACGCTCAAAGTTGCGTACGGCTGACCCAAATGGCCAGATCCCGCGTTGGAGTGGCATTGTTATGGAGCTTGTTTTAGTGCTTTGGCGGAGAGGCACGTCTCGTTTCTCGGTACTGGAATGGCTGTGGGAGTGCAACAAGTAAGAAGTGATTTATCACTCTGTAACTTTACAAATTTGCCTGTGTTAGTAGTGTTTCATAACATTTCAAGTTAATGCATAGGATTTTAAAATTTATACAGACCTATGGACTAAAAAGGGCGTTAGAAATCGTTCAATGTAAAAAAAAAAACTTATAGTAAGGCGCCAGCCCCAAAAGAAGTCGCTGTCGGCTACCAACTGCACTTTTACGACGGCATCTGGTAATCATTCTGGGTCGTATACTATCTTTCCCGGTAATCTCAGCTTTAGGAAGTTTCATGGCGCACCATAAAACACACTGTCCAGAGTGAATACTCTGCTGCAGCGGAGTGATTTTCCATTTCACTTACGGTGCGATGAAGATATTTCCTGTTTGCCAGTCAGCCCGGCACCTTTTTATAGCGTTCTGATGGTGATCTGGGAGGTCGGCCAGTCCTGGGAGATCCGTGATTGGTCTGAGCACTCAGATCCGTCTGCAGTCCCACAGCTTGGTTCGGTAAGTCCCGCGCCATCACTACACAGTTGAAAACACCCCCACCAATTTAGTGAGGCGCGCAGCGAGCGGCGGCGCGGCGGTCGACTGTCTGGCCTGCAAGCAGACTGTGCCGCGCGACACAGAGGTGCTGCGGCACAGCCTACCTCCCAGGCAACAGCGCGATCCGCCGAGGCGCATTGCCAGCAAACCGCTCTGGAAGTTTGAACCAAACATGGCCAGTAGAAACAGCTTATGGCAATTTCTATTGCCTATGCTTGCTGCTAGATTCTCATAAATATTTGAGCAATAGCAATTGAGTTTAGGCTATTCTTAACATTGTTTTCACTATGCAAAATGCTGAAAATACGCATTTGGCAGAACATTTTATGCTGATTTCACAGAACCGTTTAGCATGTTGTCCATATGACGACAAATAAAATATTTACGTGCTGATCTTTGCGACACACATATACTATAGAGCCTAGTGCAGCGATCATTCATCTGTTTTTGGAGAAAAAAAAAACGCTACTGTATACATCATTTGTTTGTGATATCCGTCAAATAATTTGTGAGGCGCTCGTTCGCTGTTTAACGCAAAATTCATATGCTGGTCTGTGATGCGCTTATCTCTTGATTTGTGCGACATTCGTCTCTGCAATTGTGCGACATCGTGTGTCGATTTGTGCGCCATTTGTCTGTCGGCTGCGCGATGTGCGTCTGTCACAGACCGGAAGTGCATCTGCTGCCAGCAGCCGGAAGGACGCTGTCGCCGCCTTCCGCTATCCTGTCCCGGCATCCGGTGCGCACGTCATGGTGTCCACTCGCCGGTCCGGCCCAAAAAGCAAGGGGTGCTGAGAGCGTAGGGAGATGCTGTGAGGACTGAGTTCAGTGGTTCACAGACCGGCCAGATGGTTAGGTTTTTAATCAGGGAGATGTTGAAGTACAACATTTGAGAAAACGTGAAAGTTTTTGCACCACGTGTTTGCAAATCTGTACTAGAATTTCCAGGAGCACTGCATTGCAAGTTTTCTCTCAGTTGGAACAGAAGTAAATGTTTTGAGATCGAGGTAACTGAATAAAGTTATAGCGTAGTAAACCATTAGAAAATGTTGACGTATGTTCACTATTTAGCATTTTTTTCTTTATGATGCAACACAATTTTAGCCAATATAGCAGAATTTAGGGTGCTGAATTAACATTCAGAAAATGTAAATGATGCATTACCTTTTCATGGGCTAAACAAGCCCTCTTCCTCTCACAGTTTACAGAGTGTATTGATCACTTAAAGAGATTGCTAGGTTCAGGCTGTGAGGCTCTCGCCTCCCTCTCCTGGGCCGGGTCGATGATGGTGCCCGGTTCGCTCCGCCGGTGACCTAGTGACGGCGCTCTGCCTCCGGTGGGCCGGTTATCGGCTCTGTGATTCATGGCCAGGGCGGGTCAGGTTCCGGCAGGTCACCAGCCCGGGCGGGGGCGGGGGTGGGGGCGGGGGCGGGGGCGGACGTCGTTAGCGCGCGGCTAACGACACGCGGCCGCCAGTCAGCGCGGCAAATGAAGATGACTGGAGACCGCGGCAGCCGACGGTCGATGGTCCACCCAAGGCCCCGCTGAGGACCATCGGTTATCAGTGATCGTCTGTCAGTTCAGCAGACCAACAGACCAACGGTTACCGACTGTCGGACCTAGAGACCAATAGGCCGACAGTCTCCCATCAGACCAAACAGTGTCCCAACAGATCACCGGTCCTTTAGCAGTACGCAGTCGATCATAAAAATCACGAGGTGACAATCAATCCTAAATGATGTTTGAATAACTGATCGCTAATCCTTGAAACACACGAATAGCTGAGTATCACAACAATACAAATAAACCACCGAATGAGATCAGAGTTCTCGTGAAACATAACAGTATCACACAGCTCATGAATGTAAAATAAAACTTTGAATATATTTTGTGGCATTGTGAGCGAACTTTGCCTCTTTTTTATAGGTACGTGACCGTCTTTTGCATTTGAATCTAGCACATCAGTGAGTCCAAAGTCGGAATACACGGGGCCTGCTTTACCCACACGGTCTGATCCACAGTCACGTGCTCCAGTTAAACCACGTCCCTCAGCTCCAGTATACGTGCTCCAGTACCTCGCACGTGACCTACTAGTCACGTGTCTAAAATCCATCACACGGCGCCACTGAGAGTTTCGATAAGCCCAGCCCGTCCATCCTGCCAAGCCCAGCGGGTGCACAATACAAATCATGAGCATGGTTGTCCCATTCCGATCATAGCAACAAAAGTCTGTCAGTCGGCCGCTGGGGACAAACAGCAGGCTCTACACTGAAAACTTTTTTACCATTTCCTGAAGATTAAACCCGCCATAGCATGGTAGCTTGACACACAGACGTTTTTTACCACCTTCTAGATGGTAAATTTTACTCTTTCATGAAGAGTAAACTCGCCAGGGAGGGGTAACATGACACACAGACGTTTTTTACCATCTTCTGAATGGTAAACTCTTTTGATTTACTCTTCTCTAGAGTGTAACATTTTTTGGGTTACACTCTTTGAAAGGGTAAATCTTTAACGGAACCCTTTTCTAGGGAGTAACGCATCATCTACTCTGTGCTTTACCCTCCTACAGAGAGTATATTCTTCTGGCCTACCCTTTGTCATATGGTAATGTTTACTCTTTCCTTTAGTGTAAACCCCCCAGAGGATGGTCACAGACTCACAGACGCTTCCTTCAGAAGCTTCACGAAGCTTCTGTTAACCGGAGCTCACCAACTAAAAAAACATGCTTCAAGAGCAACAATGTATATTTGGCTTCCGTACAAACAATACGAGGGACACACCAGGCATGAACATTGTGAGACTCTTCAATTATTAATACGAATTTATACAAAGCGTTCAGCAATGCACAAGCGGTAAGTTAACACCCCGATACAACTTGAATGCAATTTGAATATGAATACAAGACATTCAGCGCCCTCATATTGAATAAGGCACAGCGCACAATATTTGAAATGAGCGACGGCGTTCCTGGGTGGTCGCCCGTCTGCGTGAGATAATGAGACTGGATCACTACAGTGCAAGGCTTTTTCAAAGTCACCAACACAATGCATAAATTTGTAGCATCACAACAAAATTAATGTACGTACTCACAGCACTAGGCCACGTGGCCGTGCACGGGGTCCTGTTAGTGTTGACCATGTCAAATTAGCACCACTCAACGGCACGCAATGCTCTAGCACATCAGTACTTACAATAAAATGTCCACAGAGGCTCTATGTATAGGCGATGAACAACACACAAGCACAATCACCAACGGCCACGCCGCGCGGCACCGACACTGCTCACATCAAGATACCTATAAGAAACAGGTAGATCCGATGTTTGAAAGTAAAGCCCCAGTCACAAATTTGACGCACCTGTGACATTTCCTGACACCCACGTGACTATTGTATTAACTTTTGTGTTTTGCGATGTTTTGACCTTATTTAAAGTACTGAAAGCTCAAAATGTATGATAAATGTTGTTTAAAGCAGCATTTTAATAATTATGTTTGTAAATTATCGATAAGCTGCTTATAGCAGGTCACGTGATTGCTACCATATTATGTGCTCAGAAAGCATCTTTTCAACTTCGATTTTGAACAATTTTTACCTCCTTTGAGGCCAAATGATGGACGGTTTGAGGCACACGATGAAATGCTGAATCTATTGATGCCAAAATTTGTTCGTTTTTTGCATTTTTAGACTAGTATATCCTGGCTCAAACTTTGACCAATTTGTGTGTAAACCCTATGGTGAAGGGAAAACTTCACGCCCAGCAGGCGTCCTTACAGTGCTACCAAATCGTGTTTGGTGGGGGTCGGCTCACATCCTCTCTCGGAGACCAACGGCCGAAAACTGACAGATGCGCGCGGCCTTCAAACCGCAAACGGCCGATCTCGTTTCTGATTGGCTGATTGATTAAATTTCAAATATCATCTTCACGAGGGTAAACAAGATCCACGCATGAAACGACTATCTGTACACGAGTCACGATACCCAGAAGGAAAGAGTTTTCGTGATGTTCTGGTTCGCGAGAGTAATATTGATATTTACATGGTAATAATACTCTTCGCTGGCGAATAAGTTCATATTAACCACGCACCGTTACTATGCACATAGGCGTAGGAACAGGGGGGGCCAGGTGGGCAAGTGCCCACCCACTTTTCGAGGTGGGGGGGCCAACCATGTGTTTTGGCCCACCCACTTTTTACTCGAGGCCCCTCGTCTTGATTTGAGAGGACGTCGTCACCTTCCCGAATAAACAAACTTGGTAAAAATAAGTTCCACGAATCCCCACGCACGGACTCCAAGGGGGCCGTGTTGGATCCAATGAGGCCCTCTGTTCATACTTGTCAGTCGAAGCCCCTGAGACTGATGGCCTGAGAGGCCCTAGTGGATCTGAGGAGGCCCCAATATCCACACTGGTCTGGGGAGGCCCCTGACACTGGCGGTCTGGGAGGCCCCTCTATCCACACTAGTCAGAGGTCTGAGACTGGTGGTCTGGGAGGCCCCTCCATCCACACTAGTCAGAATAGGCCCCTGACACTGGTGGTCTAGCCGAGGCCCCCTACCCTCACTAGGTCAGAGGAGGCCCCTCTATCCTCAATAGTCAGAAGAGGCCCCTGAGACTGATGGTCTGGGAGGCCTATCCATCTACACTGTAGTCAGAGGAGGCCCCTGAGACTGATGACCTGAGAGGCCCTTATAATCACACCAGGTAGAAGAGGCCCATGAGACTGATGGACTGAGAGGCCCCTCTATTCATACTGGCCACAGGAGACCCCCAAAACTTTCGGTCTGGAGGTCCCTCAATCCGGCACCAGTCAGAAGAGTCCCCTGAGACTGATGGCCTGGGAAGCCCTTATATTCACACTAGACAGAGGAGGCCCCGGAGACTGATGGCATGAGAGGCCCTCATATTCACACCAGTCAGAAGAAGCCCCCGAGGCTGATGGCTGTGAGGCCCTTCTGTTCATATAACTGGCCACTGGAGGCCCCTGAAACCGGTGGCCTGGGAGGGCCCTCTATCCACACTAGTCAGAAGAGGCCCCTGAGACCGATGGTCTGAGAGGCTCTTATATTCATACTGGCCACAAGAGGCCCCTGAGACTGATAGTCAGAGAGGTCCATTCCTAATGAATCTGAGGGGGCCCTCTATCCACATTTACACTTTTCTAGGGAGGCCCCCGAGACTGATGGTCTGAGAGGCCCTTTTATTTATACTGTCCACAGGAGCCCCCTGAGATTAGGTAATGGTCTGAGAGGCTCTTCTATTTACACTAACCAGAGGAGGCCCCTAGGATTGATGGTCTAACAGGCCCTTCTATTTATACTAGCCAGAGGAGGCCCATGAGACTGATGGTCCGAGAGGCCCTTCTATTCAAACTAGGCAGATGAGGCCCCTGAGAATGATAGTCCGAAGAGCCATGCGGCGGCCACTGGCCGTGGCCATATTTCGGCTCGGTAGACGGTAGGGCCCCACAGAGCTCATGAGAGCACCTCAAGGGCTCCTAAGTAGACACGCTTATCCCCATAAGGGTGCCACGCCGGCTTCTGAAGGCTCCTTGTAGGCATCTAAGGGCCCTTTCCGGCCTCTAACGGCTCCGCCCGCCTGTGATGGCTCCACACCAGTGTTTATGAGCGCCACACAGCGGCGCCTTTGAGGGTCATACTAGTGTCTCTTAGGGCCCTATATCGGTGGCTCTGGGGGCCCCACACCGGCGCCTCTGTGGGCCACCACACCTGTGCATCTCAAGGCTCTATAGGTACAGTCCACAGCAGAAGTAATGTGTGGTTACAGTCATGGGTATGTTCTGCTTCTGAAGCTTAGGAACGATTAGCCAGACTACAATGAAATTTTGAATATAGCTTATATGTATCATCACCCTTGTAGCTACAACTTTATCTATTGACATCTTCTTTTCAATCAGTCCGCATTTAAAAATCGTCGGTCAAAGCCACCCGTTGAGATTGGTAAAACCACACATTACTTTAGCGGTGGGCTGTACATCTGAAGGACCCACACCGACACCTCTGAGGGCCCCACACCAGTATCTCGGAGCTCTGAAGGCCCCACACCGGTGACTCTGAGGACTCACCGGCTCCTGAGAGCACCATGTTGATGTCTAACGGCTCCACAAGGTCACTGAAGGCACCACACAAGCTCTCACTGAGCTCTAATGTCCATGTACCGACCTCTGAGGGATTTAAGCCAGCGCATTCATAGCTTCACACCAGCAATTGTAAGGGCTTCACACTGAAGTATCTGAGGGTTCCACACCGGTGTCTCTAAGGGCCACATACCTGATACCGGCATCTCTTAGGGCCCCATACCGGCGTCTCCGAGGGCCCACATCTGGCGGGCACCCATCAGCGACTGAAGGTCCCACACTGTCGACTCCGAGAGCCCCATCTGCGTCTGGGAGCACCATGCCGTCTCTAAGAGCCACAGCGGCTCCTCCGTACGAAAGATGGGCGTCTGCATGCCAAAGGGGAGCGGTTCTGAGACGTACGGCACCTACGTGCAACAGAGGGGCGCCTATGAAGCCCATAGGGGCGCCTCAATGCGAAAGAGGGGCGCCTTTGAGGCCTACATAGGTATGCATGTATATGGGCGTCCACATGCAATAGAGGTCTGCAAATTGCAATTGACCAATGCCATGGGGGTGCATTCATAAGAAACAGGGGCGCCGGCATGGCAAAGAGAGGCGCCTTCAAGTGTCCATAAAAGAGAGACGCCTATGATGAGCGCACATTGTATGCGACAACGGGGTGACTGTGGGACATATAGGGATGTCTCTGATGACTACCTATACATAGGGCGCTTATATGCCAAAGAGGGCGCCTATGAAGCTAATGGGGGCACCTGGGAAACGAGGAAGACATTTGTGTAAGGGTTTTCAGCCTTTCAGGGGTCATGCGACGTTTGCGGCAAATAGATTCTAAAAAAAATCGGAGGGGGAATAAGTTTTAAAAATGGTGCGGACTTTCCGCACTGTTCGCTTAAGCGGTTACGCCCCTGGGTACATCTGCCCGATCTCAGAAGCTAGATTTGGAGGTCATACCTACTTGAAAGCAGCCAGCAGGACGAGGCAAAAGTTGGAGGCCCCTGAAAATAGGAGGCCCCCTGGAAAAGGAGGCCCCTTGACAGGGTGGCCCACCCACTTTTCATGACGTTCCTACGCCCGTGACTATGCACATAATGGTAGCAGCGAGTTACCCTCTCAATATACTCTTATCTTGCGGGTTTGATGAAAATAAACCCTGCAGGAGGTAGTAAAAAAGTTTTGAGTGTAGGTGAGCGTGCCGCAGAGATCGAGCACAGCTCAGCCGCACTTCACTAGGCACGTTCCGAAGGACGCCTCGTGTGTCGCGGGACTCTGACCGATGAATAAATAAGGGCAGCATCCCGGAGACACCAACTCTGCTCGACATTGAGAGCATCACAGAAGTGCACTCGAAACGGAGCCAAGGAGATCTCACTAAATATTCGATAAGGCAGTCAAGACAAAAACGCCCTGCTCTTGGCTTCGTATTCCTTTAGAACAGCCAACAACCACCAGCCAATACTAGAAGTTTTCGAATAAAGATGGTGCTGAGAACGAATTGCAATCACTAGAAACGAAGATGTGGGCACTCAAATATCTTCGCATGGTTTCAAAGCATAAAAACGGAAAGCCTTCGGTTTTGTATTCGACATACGTATCCACAAAATACATCCATGCCTATAGGAACAGACCTCTCCCCCAAATATGCAGTGCGCGTGTTTGTGCGCGATAGTTGGGGGCGCGGCATTAGGGTGTGATGGAGGAGGGGCGGCGGAGCTGGTGAAGCGCGGCCACGGAGGTGCAGAGTTGGAGGGAGGGTGGCGCCCGGCTGCGGCGGCAGAGCTATCTCGGAAGAGGGATGACGCATTAGGCAGGCGGGGACGGGGATCGGCCCCACATCTGACGCTGCGTCGGACACGGCCAGGGCCGAACGGCCTCCAGCCAGCCGTGAACATCGCATCGGATGTAACGCAGCGCTGGGCGCATAACGTCCGGGCCTCACCCATCCGCTGGCCGTCGCCGCCGAGCGTATACTACTGCCGCCGAGCGTATACTACTGCCGCCGAGCGAACACTACTGCCGCCGAGCGTATACTATTGCCGCCGAGCGTATACTACTGCCGCCGAGCGCTCGCTACTGCCGCCGAGCGTATACTTCTGCCGTCGAGCGTATATACTACTGCCGCCGAGCGCACACTACTGCCGCCGAGCGTATACTATTGCCGCCGAGCGCACACTACTGCCGTCGAGCGTGTACTACTGCCGTCGAGCGTATACTACTGCCGCCGAGCGTATACTACTGCCGTCGAGCGTACTGCCGTCGAGCGTACTGCCGTCGAGCGTACTGCCGTCGAGCGTATACTACTGCCGTCGAGCGTACTGCCGTCGAGCGTACTGCCGTCGAGCGTACTGCCGTCGAGCGTACTGCCGTCGAGCGTACTGCCGTCGAGCGTACTGCCGTCGAGCGTATACTACTGCCGCCGGCCATCGGGCACTGCACGCCGTCGTCCAATGTCAGCCATCTGCCGTCTGTCGTCTGCCGCCTACTGTTTACCGTATATACCGTCTGCCGTCTACCGTCTGCCGTTTACCATCTACCGTCTGTCGTCAGCCGCCTACCGTCTACCGTATATACCGTCTGCCGTCTGCCATCTACCGTATGCCGTCTGCCGTCTGCCGTCTGCCATCTGCCATCTACCGTATGCCGTCTACCGTATGCCGTCTTTCGCCTCATGCCGTCTCCAGTCCGTCACCTTCCACCCGTCATCTGCAGCTCGTCTATTCCAGTCTGCCAGACGCTTTGATATTGCAACTTGCATGCAAGCATCAATTGTGCATGTGTATGGCATGTGACAGATAAAAAGTACTAAAAAGCTGGTAGACGTTGACCTTGACGTGTAAGCATTCGTTTCCAATAAGCAGAGCATGTTAACGATTCGCCAGAGTCATATTTTCCTCAATCGTTCTGATCTTCTTAGCATTCATGGTCATTCCCAAGCTTTATTACATAACCGACGCACATATATCATCCTGGCATATGAATGACGCCACATGCTTTCAATATCAAGAACTAGGGATGCGGGCCTGCATATTGCATGCACAAGAAGGCACTCATGCATACGCAGCGTGTTTATATTTGTGGTGATCTTAAATATGAGCGTCTGTGTTCTGTCTTTCTTCATGGACAGGCATGGACACAAGCGGCAAGTGCTTACACTATAGGTGTTAAGTAAATCTTACTGTTGAAAACCGTCCGGTGTCAAGGGCTTGAGTATACAGGTGGCACGTATTTGCTGCTTTTTATCCTCCTGGACTCGTTTGGCACTCGATATTGATGTGTTCAATAATGTAACATTTACCCTATTTACCTTTAGGTAAGAAACAATGGCATTAAAACTAGTTTTGTTGTAATGTGAAAGAACACTTACAGGGAACCTTACGTAAAGCTTCTGATACTGCGCAAAAAAGTACAAACGTGAACTGTAAGCATATCTCAACTAATACAAAATAGTTGCAAAATATATGCTGAAAAATAGAAAATGCAATGCACAGCAAGTATAATGCCAATTAGAGCTTCTTTACCGATATCACAATCCCGCGCCCTGTCGGCGCGCGTCCCGTCCCTGCGCCTCCGTCCGGCACTGGCCGTCGCCGTGCGTATCGACGTGGCGTCGGTGGCCGTCGCGTCGGCAGCGTCGACCGTCGGCGGCGTCGGCCGGTACTCCGACGGCGGCCCGGGGCGAGTGTGGCGGCGCGGCGCGCGGAGTGAGGAGGCCGCCGGACGGCGACCGGTGCCTCGAGCAGAGCGGTGCACCGCGCGAGTGGCGAGTGCTGACAGAGAGAGAGAGAGAGGGAGAGACGGACTGACGGCGGGCATGGACCAGCAGGGAGTCGAGACCAGGTGAGGACGCGCCCGGTGGCGGAGAGGGACCGACTGAGGTGACGGATGGGAGGTGGGACGAAGAAGGAGGTGGGTGGAGGACGGGAAGAGCTGAGGTGAGGACGTCCTCGACTGGAGGACGAGGACAGCTTGCGAGGGATCGTCGAGTGATGAGGTGATAACCCAGCCAGCAATCCCACTCCGTTCCCGATCGGGATTTTCGGACTCAGCCCGCACCACCCCGATCGGGACCGGAGTGGGACGGGATTGGGAAATGAGACACTTTGTACGGGCTGGAACGGTCCGGATATCCCAACCTACCCCGCACGACCGGTTGGGAGATCCCGCACGTATCCGGACCGCCTTATGACGTTTTAACAAGCGCTGAACTCCGATCCCGATCGGGATTCCCCAAATCTCCCCGCACAATCGGTTCGGAAATCCCGCACGCATCCGGACCGCCTTATGGCATTTTAACAAGCGATGAACTCCGATCCCGATCGGGATGTCCCAACTCGGCCCGCACGGCCGGTTCGGGAATACCGCAGGAATCTAACATATTAACCGCAGTCTCATAACCGCAGATTGCTGTTATGCAGATGCGACCACTTTGCTTGCGCCACCGCAACCCCCTCGCCTCTTCATTATTCTCCAATTCAACCTTTATACCTAATGCCTGCACGACAAAATGAATTACATTGGACACTGAAATATATTCACAAATTTACTGGTTGCACACAGGTCAAATTTTTACAAATTCACAGCATGGCCAGCACATTCGTGGCGTCGGCCATCATCTTAGCGCCGCTGCAACTTGCAAGGCGCTGGCACAGCGGACTCACTTCCGGTGTTCACAGTCATTATAGCAGGCCTGCGCCTTGTTCGTGTCGGCTCCTCTGCGGACAGTGTGTCCGTCTGCCGTCACGGGCTTCAGAGAGCCACCGCGAAACTAGACGGCTGGTATCTGGTCGGGCGGTTCACCACTGTGCGAAGAGAGCATCTGAAAATGACCACACTCAAAACTTTTTTACTACCTCCTGGAGGGTTCATTTTCATCAAACCAGCAAGATAAGAGTATATTGAAAGGGTAACTCTTTGCTACCATTATGTGCATAGTAACGGTACGTGGTTAATATGAACTTATTCGCCAGCGAAGAGTATTATTACCATGTAAATATCAATATTACTCTCGCGATCCAGAACATCACGAAAACTCTTTCCTTCTGGGTATCGTGACTCGTGTACAGATAGTCGTTTCATGCGTGGATCTTGTTTACCCTCGTGAAGATGATATTTGAAATGGAATCACTCAGCCAATCAGAAACGAGATCGGCCGTTTGCGGTTTGAAGGCCGCGCGCATCTGTCAGTTTTCGGCCGTTGGTCTCCGAGAGCGGATGTGAGCAGTGTCGGTGCCGCGCGGCGTGGCCGTTGGTGATTGTGCTTGCGTGTTGTTCATCGCCTATAGAGCCTCTGCATGGACATTTTATTGTAAGTACCGATGTGCTAGAGCATTGCATGCCGTTGAGTGGTGCTAATTTGACCTGGTTAACAGGACCCCGTGCACGGCCACGTGGCCTAGGTTGTGAGTACGTACATTAATTTTGTTGTGATGCTACAAGCTTATGCATTTTGTTGGTGACTTCGAAAAAGCCTTGCACTGTAGTGATCCAGTCTCATTATCTCACGCAGACGGGCGACCACCCAGGAACGCCGTCGCTCTCTTCAAATATTGTGCGCTGTGCCTTATCCAATATGAGGGCGCTGAATGTCTTGTATTCACATTCAAAGTGCATTCAAGTTGTATCATAGTGTTTATTTACCGCTTGTGCATTGCTGAACGCTTCGTATAAATTCGTATGCATAAGTGAAGAGTCTCACAATGTTCATGGCTGGTGTGCCCCTCGTATTGTTTGTACGGAAGCCAAATATACATTGTTGCTCTTGAAGCATGTTTTTTTAGTTGGTGAGCTCCGGTTAACAGAAGCTTCGTGCAAAGCTTCTGAAGCAAGCGTCTGTGAGTCTGTTACCATCCTCTGGGGGGTTTACACTTAAGGAAAGAGTAAACATTACCATGTGACAAAGGGTAGGCCAGAAGATAATACTCTCTGTAGGAGGGTAAAGCACAGAGTAGATGATGCGTTACTCCCTAGAAAAGGGTCCCGTTTAAGATTTACCCTTTCAAAGAGTGTAACCCAAAAAATGTTACACTCTAGACAAGAGTAAATCAAAAGAGTTTACCATTCAGAAGATGGTAAAAAACGTCTGTGTGTCATGTTACCCCTCCCTGGCGAGTTTACTCTTCATGAAAGAGTAAAATTTACCATCTGGAAGGTGGTAAAAAACGTCTGTGTGTCAAGCTACCATGCTATGGCGGGTTTACCCTTCAGGAAATGGTAAAAAAGTTTTCAGTGCAAGAGGTAATTAATCAAAGCCTGGGACACACTAAAAATCACTAAAAAATAACCCACATCTGACATTTTACATGGTATGCCTGGTAATTCAGGTTTCAAACCTTCAATGCAACCATTAGGTAACGACACTTGACAATGAGACCAAACATCTTCTGTCCATGATAACTGATCAAACATGCGACAGCACGAGTGTAATTCACATGCCGTACAACCACAACGAACATAACAATTTTTATTACCTATAGCTTTCCCGCTCCCTACATCACGGATGAAGTGTGCACTACATATACTCACCCTGTTCTCAAAGACGGATTGATTTCCCTGCAACGACAACAGTTGAACCGACCGCTTGCTAGAGCCAGTTCAAAAGCAATATCCTGAGGCAGCAGCTCAAAGGAGGGATCGACACTTGACCAACGCGGCAGCGAGACTGGCCGCTGCGCTCAGAGGACGCGTCTGCCTGCACGCAGCCCATCTGATTGCTTTTCCAGGCTTTCTGGGCCACCGGATATGGTGCCCGAAGCGCCTTCTCAGATCGGTTGGGATAACAACGTAAATCACAAGCCTGCCTAAACATGGGATTCGATTGGGCTATCCGTATCGCGTCCCAACCGATTAAGCTTGCGGTCCGGAAATCCTGAGTCGCCCTACCGCCGGCCTCTGAGGTCCGGTATCGATTGGGACAACCCAAGCCTACCCAACCCGGTAGGGACAAGTCTGGACATCCGGAGCCTATCCCGACCGTCCCCAACCGCATCCCGGACGAATTGCTGGCTGGGAAGGTGTTATGAGTCATCGTAACGAAGTAGACTTATATATTCGGTGGTGATACGACGGGTCACGTGTGATTGAATAGCGGTGAGAAAGTAAGATTTGAGCCAGATAAAACAGGTAGGCCATCGCCGAGAAGCGACGCGAGGCGATAGAAAGCCAATAGGTCGGGAAGGAGGGATGGTTACACCGAAACATAGAAAAGACGATGCGTGGGAGGACAATGGCGCCGACAAAGCTTGGCCACCTATACTTGATGCAGATCCTGGTCATGTGCATGTTTTCAGAGCGATTATGATTTATATCCGCCTTGCGCCGATGGTAATATTCCCTCTTTGGAATACCTTTACGGCGTAGCTGTTCAGTTTGCAATCCAGCATGTCTTAGTCTGATGATGAGCATATCAAGCAAGCAACCACATTCTGCGCCTGCTGTGATATTTTCATGTTATAGAAAACGTTTGCGGCAAAAATATACTTGAATTTGATCAACTTTTTTAACTCAAATAATATTATATTTGTACTAACATCCTGAGGACCTCATTCTTCAATATAGGGTGAAGTGTGTGAAGTAATATCTTTTGACTTGAACTTTTTTTTTTAAGAAATATGGCGTCAAACGTGCGATGATGGATAATATATCACATCATATTCTAGCAGAAATGTGCTGAGTGATATACTGCTGTATTCAAAGCTGTGATTCTTCTGGTCTCAAGACGGATTTTTATTTAACCTATAATATGTGTTACCAGATCAAAGACAGTTGGACTTTTCGGTATCAATAGAAGAATGCTAAATGTTCTTTAATATTTTCATGAGTACACCACAACCATTACTAGCTCCTGAAGTACTGCCCACTTGAAATAGCTGTATAGCGTTTCATCATTTCAACGCTGAGTGATGCAAAACATCTCCCCGGTGGAATGCATGCACACTGCCGACTTCGGCCCGGTATTTAACTGGAATTCAGTCAGCATTTATGTAACAGTCCCCATACTCGTCGTCAGGACAGAGCCATGCATAAACCCCACCAGCCTCTTATTGAATGATATCGGCATGGATCGGCAGAGTGTCTATAATGTCTGACACTTCATTAACTCTGTGCTCCGGGATACGATACACATTTAGCGGCCGTCCGGCCCATCACGGGTACGCTGATGGCCGGTGCCGCCTGATCCCGGCCATTCTCCGGCACATGGAGCTTACCGTGTAAACCGGCCCGGTGACGCCCGGCCCGGTCCGAATCTGCCATACGATTATGCAGCATGCATGATGGATGAAATGTGTCCGCCGCCCGCCGCGGCGGCGCGACTGGCAGACCGATTTACGAGCCGCTATTTACTGCAAATCACTTCCGTCTCCGCGCTAATTGCCCGTCCCCAGTAAATAGAGATGGCGCCTCTCAGAGGCCCCTGAGTGCGGCGTGCGAGCGGGAAACCAGAGTCAGCCGGTGGCTGCTATTGTGCTAGAGAGGCTATTGATGCCACGAATTGTGTCAATCCGGTTAGGTTACCACTAAAGGTGGAACACTTTTATATCGTGTTTAAACTGCAGACAGTATGGCGCTCTACAAATATTGTGTTTGAGCTTTTGAGTTTGTAGCGTTTTGGAATTTTAAGCCGTCTCACATCGCAATGTTTGTTTGGTAAGTACCTAAATGCTTGGAATGCCACATTGCAAGATGGTAGATTTGAAGACATATACCTACAATTACGAAAAACCAACAAAGGCTTTCCAACAAGTTTGTTCATATAATGAATTCATTTGATTTCGTAAGACATGCCTGCATCAATAGGAAAAATGAAATACTTCAATTTTTCTACTTGATTTTAAGTTACTGAGCGATGGTACAGCCCTCTGCAAACTGCGTGGTAGGTATTCTTTTTCGACTAAAACGAGAATAATGCGCATACTATGCTATCGGTCATTCGCAAATCGTAACAGGAAGACACGCGAGACTTCGCACCTTAGATTGGCATCATCACCGTATTCATTTTCCTTCTAGTTCGACAACAAAATCCAAAAGTTTATATTTGCCCCCAAAACAAGTATACTTTGTTTAGTGATACACCTAATCGAAGGAGTGGAGCATGGCGCATCTATTTGCAGTGAGTTCTGACCGACTGATAGCATAGCCTCTGAGTTATTACCGGTTATGTCGAAAAAAGAATACCTACCACGCAGTCTGCTGAGGGCTGTACCTACATCTTACAATAGAAACCAATCAACAACCCATACTCAATTTGTTTTTAAAATCTTTACGTGGGGGCATTGAACCATGTTACGCCTATGCTACCGGAGTGTCCGTTGGTTCCCGTGCCACTCTGACTCATCCCCGCGCGGCCCTCGACCGGTGGCCGGTGGTCGTTTCCCGGCGCACCATTAGGTCAGCTTCGAGTGGCGGCGGCCGCTCACCAACACACTATTTACCATGCCGGCGGCGCTATCCGCCTGTGATCCATCTCTCGCTCCGCCCCTGCCCCTCCACTGCCCCTCCACTGCCCAGCGTGCCGCGCTCAGTCCGCGCTAACACCCCACCCACCCACATACAGACAGACACATCGTACCTGGCTACCGCACGCCCACCGGGCTGTCACAAAAGGCGGGAGGCGCGCGGGGCGACAGAAAACTATCGGCGCTGTGTCTCGCCGGCCGGCTGTCCCCGGCGACAACAATGGCTAGCTCCTGGGGACAGCCATTGCCGCGTTACGGGCCATAGCACGCGGACCTCTGCACGTGGCCGTTCCCACGCGTGTGCGCGCCTGGCCCGCTGACAGTGGTGACAGCGTGCCGTGGGCCGGACAGCCTCGCCTGCTGAGTTCCTGATCGGAGACGCGCTCTTCTGACCAGGAAGGACGTCCGCCGACCAGCAGCGCACCTTTTCTGTCTGTTTAGGTCCACTGAACCAATTGATATTCTTGGAGCTACAAGCGATCTATTTGGTAACACAATATACGACACACGGTTCAAAATACATAAGAAGTTCAAGAGCTCATGTCTAAATCCATCCCTAAGTAGGCACCCATTCAAGTGAATAATGTCATTGAACTTAAGTACAAATGGTATTTACCCTATTGCGATGCTGAAATCTATTGCTGAAAGCAATAAAAGGGGCCAATTCAAAACAACAAACCCATCGAGGCTGTTTCTCACCGTCAGTATCTTTCAGCGCCGATGAAATGAGTTCCGCGGGATATGTTGCAAACTGGCCGGCACGATGGCAGCTATTCTGAAGTGAATGAACGGCACGGCTGGATTGAAATTTGGACATCGTAACGCCGGAGTGGCCAGTATATTTTTGCGGACGTGACCCGACTCTGTGTACACTGCTGTGAGGGCCCACTGGGACCAGCTGTCGACAGCCACCCGTCTGGCGCAGTTGCGACGAATTCGGCGCGACGGCGTGTCGGCTCACCGGCGGGCGACGGGCGCCGCGCCGCCGACGGGCCGGTTCCAATAGTCGACCCGCTGATGGGCGCCGTTTTGGTCCGCCGGCAGGCCCCCGACGAGCGTGTACACTGCCGGCAATTGACTCCAACTCCATAACGCCGGTGGCAATTTGTGTTTGGCAATGCTCGCCTGCCGTAATCGTCTCACAACATGCGGAGATTTCCGTTGGACGATATTACTGCCGTGCACGAATCGCCACGATCGTGTATGCCTAGCAATAATAAAGGAGCCAATATCAAGCTCGCTGAATAGCCTGATCGGTTAAGAGGCCTTATTGATTATGTATTTGCTTAAATTGATGTTTGGAAGAAGTAGGTAGTCGCTGAGCATCTTTTTAAGTCGGAGTAAATCTAACGGCGCGTTTAAAGCTATCTGTAATTTCAAGCAAAAAGGCCTGGCTCCACCTCTAGAGGATTTTCCACGCATCAAAGAAGCAGAATGTTCAAAATTCAAACTAATATCTTGACATCAGTTGCATCACTGGTCGCTCCCAACTGATTGCACCGCCTACCTCACTCTTACATCACCTCCCACATCACTCGACCAGCAGTACACCTCAGTACGTTTCCAGTGCAGTGAACCAATCAAACACTCCAGCACCTATCAGCAGTGAGCCAATAGAACACTCCTATACCTTCTCAGCAGTGAGCCAGCGGTATAGCTCAGTGCATTTCCAGCAGTTTACTACACCTTTCCAGTCGCGGACCTGCAGTGGAAACCAGTATCTTAATATATCAGAGAACCCGTGTTTCCCATTGCACATTTCCATCCCCAGGTCACTAGCGGCAGCCGTGCCATCGCCATCACATCTTCACCCCAGCTGTCTGGACGCGTGATTGTCACCGTAAACCGACATCAGCTGTCTGGTAGGAGCCGTCGCAGCCACTCAGCGTGAGAGAGCGTCGAGCCGCCGCACCCGCCCACCAATAACCAACAAAGTAGCAATCAGCAGCCGCTAGCCAGCCAACACATACCCACTCAGTGCGGACCAGTAGTCGCCTCACCTACCCAGTGTAAGATCCAGCAGCTGTCGCGCTGGCCAGCCACCACAACCAGTCTCAGCTCATACCGTCAGCGACTCAGCTCTGTCTGTGTACGAGGTCTGCGGGATCTTACAGTGTAAGATCCCGCAGCTGTCGCGCTGCCCAGCCACCACAACCAGTCTCAGCCCATACCGTCAGCTCTGTCTGTGTACGAGGTCGGGGCGGCGAGGCGGCCTTGGCCCGACCCAGCCGACCGGCGCCAGTTGCCTGGGACGGTGTTTTTGGTCGGCGCACTGTTGACTCGGTAAATACTGGTGACCGCAGCAGCGACGAGCGGGCGCACACACTCGCCGCCGCCGCCGCCGCCGAAACATGGCCAAACAGTTGATGAAAATCGGCCACTGTGTGCTCATGGCTGGGGGTGGGGCCCCGCGTCAGTTAGTGCTCGTGCGCCCCCGGCGAGATGCAGATCTTGCCGGTGCTTCGCTGAGCTCTCGTCGGCAATAATGCCGGTGATCAGTCACAGAGCCGGATGTAACAGGACCGGCGACACAGACGGCCGAGACGGTCCCAAAAGTCCCGGGCTGTTCCCGGCCTGTTCCGGGCAGTCCCCAGCGGCCACGGGCCGCTGTCGCTGCCGACAGTGGGCCACGTGCCGTCGGACCAACACGGCAACAATCGTCGGCCGTCTTCCCGTGAGAATTGACAGGGCAGCAAGACAGCCCTAGCTTTCGGACGGAATGAGAACCAATTGGATTTATGTGACTGTACTGATGAGGTTAGAGCTGATAAGCAATATTAGATAAATGTTTGCGAGACGTACAGATAACTTCGTAAAAATATCAAGTAGGCTCATTATTATTCAAATGATAATAAGTGAAGTTTGCGATATCGTTTTGCTAATGACGTTGTTCGAAACTCATTATTGATGTGCGGATGCAAGTTGAATCCTTTAGCAGTGGATCAAAAGTCAAGCATTGCATAACACTTCCCATGCGACACACTTTCGCCGATGATGGGCACGCGGCATCTTCAATGGCTGCAAATGCTTTAAATCCATTATCACTGTGCCTACGCACTATCAAGGATACCAAGTGCCACAGACCGTCCGCATTTTATCCCGGCCGCTTTTATATCCAACAAGGTAGACTCTTTTTCGCTACAACATCCTAGGATCTCATCTAGCAGCAGTTAATATGCCGGCGGAAGTAAACCCATAAATGAATCTCTTCGTGACAGCGAGCCAGACAGAACAGCCCTCCAGCACACTCTAGCTGTGGAACAAACCACCTCAAGATCCTCCCGTCTGCCAACAACCATCCCCAGAAACCCTCGAGATTCGAGAAGTGGTGGGGCCTGTGGTCTGGAAGCCAACGAATTCAACACGACCCTCAGCTATGGCAGTAGCAAATGCAAACTGTGCACTCAAGTCAGGATTTAAAACTCTTCTGACTTCAACGGCCACATTGGCGGCGGTCCCCTTCGCCGCAGAAGTGCTACTTCACTGTGTGTTTGACAAAAGAAACCCGGGTCATCGCTGATCCTGAACAATCGCAGGAATCTGGCCAATGCCTATGCGTTTCGGTCGCCGTCTCGTTACCAGGCGGCCGTGATCAATCGTGGTCAGACGCCGAGAAGAAGTGTGCGTTCCTGACCGGCCGGCCGGCTACTGTGAGCATTCTTGTGTCACCGCCGGCGACAGACGAGCTCTGAGACCTCGGCTGCCTCTCCGGCTCCCCGGGCCGGGCCTGGTCTGTGGGGAGCTGACATGTCACGTGACTCACGTGACCGAGGGGCTGACAGGCCACGTGACTGCGTCCAGAGGGAAACCAGCCGGCGCCGGCGCCTCCGGACAGGCGCGGGGGAGGGTCGGGGGAGGGCGGGGGTACGGGTCGATTTACAGGCGTGTCTGGCAGGCGGCCGGGTAGGACACACCGCCGGTCGGGACGGAACTGATACAAGGCGCCAGACTACACCGGCGGATGCATAGATCTATACTCACGGTAACACTGAGACACTAAAAATGTAGCGTCAGAAACCCAGTCAAACCTGTAACGGACATTGGTTAAACCGATTAAAAACCGCGACGGTCTACATATACGGTTTGACTTGGGGGCAGAGCAGTGGCGGCGAAACACCTTCAATTAAGGGGGGGGGGGCACTGCCGACTTTTGGTCCCATTCTTTCCATGCAACGCCCATAGAGCTAATGTTAAAATGCTAAAATCAAAGGGGAGCACGGTGCCCCGGTGCCCCCCCCCGGCCCCCCATTCCGCCGCCTATGGGGCAGAGTCAAACAATATGAGTTTCTGGCATTTCTTCACAGCTCAACACCATTACTTGTTTATTTTTGTTCCAGGGCGACCTGCAGCTCGCTTTGACGCATCTTGTCTGGTGTTCCCTTTCAGGATAAGACACGTGTGGCCACCGGCGCACCAGTCAGCCTGGTAGCTCCATCTAGAGCAGCTAAAAAGCGGCGAGGATTATTTTTGGCCCACCCAGGCAGCGAACAGGTCAGTAAGATACAGTCATCCCACTTGGAGACAGATCGATCAGCTATATATAATATCGCCTCACACGCTGAGACTCGCCCAAACGAGCGTTCTTTATTGGCTGCATTGTCTATCTATCACGCCCACGCTCATCTTGACTCTCACTAGTAACGCAGCCAGTCTGACCCAGTCGTGACCTTTGCTCGTCGGCTCGTTATTTTCCTGGTCACCCAGCGACCCCTGTGACCTCTCTACGCTCGGGATATTCCCAGCTCGTGCTCAGACACCGACCAGACTCGGCAGCCGGCGCCGAGAGAGCTAGGACGAGAGCGAGTCCGGTTTGACTCACAGGCCACACAGTCTGTACAGAACGGTCGCGTGACTGATGCTGCCATTTGTGAACATCACGTCAGATCGTTTGTTGTCAGCGACACGCCCCGAGAAGCGCGCCTAAAAACGCCGCAGACGCAGGCACGTCCTTTCTGTGACGGCGGTGACAAAACGCCCTCATCACGGGTAATTGATGAATCCGGTCTCGACAAAACGAGGACGAAATCCACTCCCGACGGCTCTGCAAAGCGTCAAAACTTGGTGCTGTTGTACTGTCTGGAAGGTATTGACTGGTAGTACAGCCGTCAGATTGCCCTTTCTACTCCGCACAATAAACACTTAAATTCCATTACGTGGCTTGATTTTCATATGTTTTAGTATCTTACCGTCTGGTAATGATTTCAAAACACCTAAGGCACCAATTTACTGACAGCGCCTCAGTTGGTGACATACCAGGGAAATAAGCTTAAATTAGAGCGCTCTATTTATTGCTCCTGCCCCATGTTGAAGAGATACCCCTAAAAGCGTGATCTTTTATCGGCCCTTACGCAGCAAGGCAGTACTTCTCAGACCGGTGGATGGTATCTATAGAAAGAGAATGCGTCAAAGATTAACATGAATTAATTAAAATAACATTAAAATGTTAATTAAGCGTGGAAATTAGTCCCAAACATAAGCAAATTATCGCTCCTACCTCGGCGACGGCGCTCCCCGCAGTCAGCGGAGAAGCTAAAATAAAAGCCACCATCCTCCTCCGTAAGTCAATTTTAGAGCGGCCGAGTGGACCGATGCGGGGCCACCAAACTGAGATAAGACGTGGCTAGCAATTGCAAACCGCCATAGAAATCAATATCTTAAGACGTACAATATGGGATGATTACTCTGAAGCCGGGGTGAAAGCATGAGTAGATAGGAAGAAACGAAATGCATAGATTGGTTGAATTATGTATGTACAATAGGCACAGCTCAATAGATGAAGCCATTTCATGTTGACATTTGACATAACCCTTCCTCTCCTCACCTATGACCTAAGTGCATTGGCAGTTGCCGGCATAGTTTTTGCGCACGAGTGTAATTAGCCATCGGACCGCAATGCATGTTGCTAGGCCGCTGCAATTACAACGAACATACGAATACTGCCTTCATTTGTAGACGTTTGTTTTTTAGGCGGTCTTTGACGTACAAGGGGGCATACCTGTCGACAACTTGAGTTTCTCCGAATTTCAAAAACTCCCAGAATTTCAATTCCTTATGCACTGTTGTAGGTACAGCTATGTTCACAAGTTTTCGTTTCCTCCCGTTCTAAAAAGGATGATATTTGTCGATTTCGTGCGTCGCTGATAGGAGGGTGCGTTTAATAATTAGGCCCAACGCTATCTGCATCCGCGAATACCTTCAAAAGGGAACAACAGTTTGTTTCCATTTATTACACTATGGGACATGTGACAAAATGACCACTGGAACACGCATGAAACGGAGCTCATATTCCTAAAAATGTCTACAATCACTTCTTTTCTGACACTATTAGCAAATACCATCTCAAGTTAGGTGGTTGACAGCAGTGTTCGCCACGGGCCGGGCCAGCCCAACGGGCCATGGGCCGGGCTGGGCTACGGGCTGGGCCGGGCCCCCAAATATCATTAGTTAACGGGCTATGGACGGGCCGGGCCAAGAGCTTTGTGCACTATGGGTTTTGTGACTAATGTCAATTTAAGAAAATTTGGAAACTGATGCAAACAAAACCCACTGGGAAAATACATAAACTAAACCAAATTTAAGCAATGTGAAAGAAAACTTACTTGATATTGAATTTTGGGAATCTTGAGGATTATCCAATATCACATCATCACACATAGGAGGGTTTTCATAAAAATTCCGCAACCAAAAAGATCAGAGAATCTCTAGCATCATTAGTTTGTTAATAAAAGTTAAAATGTAGTCATCAGAATAACTTACTTAGCACAAAAACTCCAAAAACTAAGAAGCCACTCAACAATGATGGGCTACAGGGCTACATTAAGTTTAACACTTATATATGGCGATAGTGAGACAATTCCAACACAGTCTTTTTTCCTTCACCGACGGCTTTTTAACGAACAGAACCTTAAAAGGATACTCACAAAACACACTGTAAGTAACGAGGAATTCTACAGAGTATTTCGCGATGAAAGCTTCTTTAAATGTCCATAAATTTGTCAAAATAAATCACAACAAACCAGCCCCTTCTCAACAAAATTTGCGATCATGGCGGCGGCCAAGCGGCGGCGCTATGTTTATGTGGCGGCATCTAGGTAGTATACACAACAGTATATCAAATAAATACGTTTTTTAAGTAAGTATCAAGGTGAAAAACAAAATTAAACAAATAAAAAATAAAACCTAAATCACGAAGTCTGAAAACTCGAACGAAAAACAAAATAAAAACTTGATCATATATGTTTTATTATACAATTGGTCAGAATCGCTACCTGCCGCAGCTGCGACAATCAAGAAGTGTTCGCTCATTTTCGATTGATGATGATGATGCGTAAAAGTCGCAAAAGTACCCAATAACATTTCAAGCTTACCATGTTTTCTGCTTACGCTGCTAGCGATATCCATATCTTGAAAAGAGCCTAACATAAAATAGCAAGGAAAGCAGCAGATAGGTAGTTGTCCACAGAGATTCGGTTGACACGTGGGCATGATTTGAAAATAGATTAAATCAGTTTTGCTGATAAATGGATGGATTTTCTCTTTTTTTGGAAGACAGTGCTAAAGTTAGTGTCACTTATTTTGTATGCTTTCTCAGGCTTTTGATATTGCAGCATCAATGGAGTGAATTTAACAGCAAGGTCAATCCCAGACATATTCATCAATTCCCATAAGTCAAGCTTTTTTCTGCTGGTAAGTGCTGGGAAGTATAGAGTATGTTGCAAATACTTCCTTCAAGTATGCATTAGAGTCACCAATTATGAATGATAATGTTCACACACATCAGCTTGCAAGATAACTTTACTCATAGAATCATAGAATGTAGTTAATATAATCATGTAAACTTTTTACAGGTGTGTAATCAGGTGCTTGCTGTTACTGTTAAAATTTGTGCCATAGGTACTTGAAATGATTATATTCATTGAAAAGAAGGGACTCATGATTGCCATGTTAATATTCATGCAATTTGAATTGTTCTCAAAATAGTGTAATCTGCAATAGTGCAATAGACTAAGACAATAACTAGATTGCTATTTTTGACGGGCCGGGCCGGGCTGGGCTTGGAATATTTGCCAAGAGCGGGCTACGGGCTGGGCCGGGCTCTGAACCCATGGGCCCGGGCCGGGCTGGGCTGGGGATTTTGGGGCCCGTGGCGAACACTGGTTGACAGACAGCCAATGGAGATCTGGGGAGACTGAGTGATGCCAATTCACCACTTAACTGATAATGAGGGCCGAGGGGAGAGAAACATGCAACATGCACAACTGACAACTTGACGGGTGACAAAACACTACCACTATTGTGCAGTGCACAACAAATTACAGCAGCCAGCCCAAAAAATGCTTTTGGTGGCTAATTGCAAAACAAGTCACTAATAAATGTCTTAGTTGCAGCTGAACACTGCACAATGATCACACTGTTCACGCATTGAGTGAGATGCCACAGGTGGTTTGAATCACACTTTGGTACAACTGCAAATCTGAAGTGTTGTCATGAGGTTCATGCCTCCATGATCACAGCACTTTGGTTGTGGTTGGCATAACACTTGTAGTCTGCAGAGTTCCACATGAACTGCAGACACCTCATCTGGTGGTCTTCATGTTGCTCAACTTCTTCAGGAGGCAAATGTCGACCACCCAGCAGAAGCATGGTCCTGCAGAAAAGAAAGGTAATGCATAAGGTACAAACATTATCTGCTGAAACAGCTACTTCTGTTGGCTGTAATTAAACTTTTAACATAACATAAAAACATGCATTCCATGTATATTACATTTGTTGAAGTAAAATTCTGCCGGCTATTTCAAAACCAGAAAATAAAATTATATTGTGGCATAATTTACATGCTCAGCCATCAGTATCAAAAAATAAATTAATTTAAAATTTGGCATATTCTATAAAACACATTCATAGAATATTCTACTTCACGTCACAAGGACTCGCAATCTTTCTGTTGGGTGTTTGATTGACGCATTAACTAAGTTTGTCTTAGGTTTTGTTATTGCAAAAAATTCGTATTGCATTATTGTATCAAAATACTGCCAGCAATAACAAAAGAAGAACATGAAATGTGAATGAGCAAGCCGCCTTTCCTAAAAAAGGGTTACTTTGAAAAGAATTTTAGTTTCTTTTAAGGAAAAGGAGAAATGATTATCAGGTAATTATCAGAAAACCACTCAACCAGCAAGTGGCTGGGTGGTTTCACAGCAAACATGAAGCCAAAACATATACTTACATTTATCGAACAATTGAGCCATTTGACTACTACAAGGATATGTGAGCAGAATAAGAATCCAATTATCCAATGTTGACTTCCTTGCAAAGTTTATGCCTTATTTTATGAAAATGTGTCACTAGAATATGATACTTATCATCGAATATTATTTAATTTACGATTTATTTCGATCGAAACGCAAATGGAGTCCCGCGCCATTTTCATCGACGATGAATATGCTCGTGTTTCATGAAGAGATAAGGGGTTTCAATGGTCTTTCAAAGCAATAATTTGATGCAAAAATTGGTAGGAAATAATATAAAGCTGGTTCAAATGGCCATCAACCATTTAAAACACCGAAAATACTCACAGCTCCGTCCCAACGACCACACAGCACCACGCACGCCACACAACTGGCATATTGCCAAAACTGCTGTCACAGCAGAAATGTTTTTTTTTCTCGATTGCAATTGTGGAATTATTTATTAAACAGAAGATGATCTTTCCGAAAAAGCGACTGATTTCATACACAGATGCATGGAAAATAAAAAAATCCCGGTAAGTTTATTTGTATTGTTTTGTCGATTTTGACATGCTCCTAGTTTGCAGCCATATTTCGATATGTTCTACAGGGAGTTCAGAATTATTTCAGGACCAATCTTTTCCTCGTTCATTTTCCCGTCGATCATGAATTTTTAGAGCGGAACAATTAGTTTCCAGGCGGTCCGAGCGGTTTTCGTGAGAAGGGTGCAAAAATCGGCGTCATTTTTAGAGCCTCGACACCAGCTCAACACAGGACCCTATGGGAGACGGTGAAGTAGCGGAAGCAATAAATAGAGCGCTCTAATTTTAGCTTATTTCCCTGGTGTGTCACCGACTGGCCTGTGTCTGTATACTGTCCTGCAATACACGAGTAAAGCGTCTGTGTGGGTATGTTGTCCCGCATTTCACCGGTGAAATGCGGCACAGTATACCAAGCCAGGCGGCGGCGACGCCAAGCCGAGCCGAGGCTGGTGGACCGCATTCCCGCCCGAGTCGCTGTTTTTGTGTGCCGCGTCAACGGGTCCTGGACTGAAGCCAGACCAACTTCTGTTATCATGTCGTGTTTCTTCGAGTGGGGACGCTTTACGCTGCATTTGACTGCATTACTATGGTGATAGTCGCTGCGTGCTAGGCCTTCCCTAGTGTTGCGGCTGAGTTATTTCTCTCGGAGCATCTCGTGATGCGGTATGCTGCGTACGATGCGACGTTACCGTTTCGCCCCGATCCCTGGAGGCGGGCAGCAGCACCACAAAACAGCTGCCATACAAATCTGGTGGGCCTCTAATGCCTTGTGCCATGGTTAAAATAATGCAATTCTACGGTGTATAGCCGGCGTCCATGCAATATTGAATATTTCCTTATCGCTGGCAGGCGGTACCTAACTGTTTTCTCGTAAGTTATTCTTTTGTGAAGCTTCATGAAAAACGTCGTCATAAGGCACGGATTTCCTTATGGCCGGTGGGTATCCAATAATGTCAAAAGGTAGGCTACCAGTTGTGCATGAAAAGAACGTCTCAGGAACTCGTTTATTGCCATTATGCCGTAACGATGCTCATAAATGAACTCGAGCCTCTCGATCATTTTCAGTTGGGTGCCAGTCAAATAATAAGCTATTGATTGCAATATCAATATCCTCCAATAAACTGATTGAGGTGGTCGTCATGTCAGATTTATCGCTCGGCAGCACCATGCTACTCGCTTAGAAGGTCAACGTGAAGTGTTTCCGCATTCTGACTTGGATTTTTAAAAACTAAATTACCATCGTAGCGCGTTACCAGGCACTTTGTTATGATTGAGCAAATGAACATTTCACACAGATGTGTTGACTTACTCGTATAATGAAGAGCAAGCATGTCAAAGTCCCATTAAAAGAACAAAGTGAACAACTGGTGCTTGGAACATAGCACAACAAAAACCGTGCTTGACCTATCTGAAAACGTTCCGAAATTCCGAATTCTGAGACAGAATACAGGACTAAGGCGCGGTTTTATTCACCTTTGCTAATGCACTCGAGGTGGGTAGGGTTGAAGCTATTTCTCTCGCTTTCAGTTGGATGCCAGTCAAATAATAAGACCTTAGACCATCATTGGAGAAAGTGTGCATTGTTTGGTAAAGTTCAAAGCGTAGCTCATTTTGAGGTATGCATCAGTTCAGTCACCCATCAGTCTCTAAATATATGTTGTAACATGAGTACAATCCACAAGCCAACGGTGCAGCTTGACTCAGTGTTTAGCAGAACAGGTAAGTCGTGGTCTAATGAACGTAAACCTATCCTGCAAAGTGGTTTACATGCAACTCAACATAGAACGATGTGCGTAATGCAGGCTAGGCCCAGCTACCAGCATCGGTGTTTCGTAGATGACAGCACGACTATTGACATTACCTGAACCTGCGGCCACGCTGGCCGCCCACCGCAAACAATTCGCCACATCGCCTCGGCCACGCATTCAAACAGCGCCACGGCTTCCAGCGGCGCACGGCCGACCGCCGCTGCGGCGCAGTATAGACTCCTCGATGAGGTGAAAGGCTCCGTGTCGCGCCGCGCGCCCATGCGTCACGTCTATAGCGAGCTGCCGCTGACGAGGGCGGTGGCAGCGCCAGCTCACTCATCGCTGGAGGGCCCTTCAGCGGACACCGCGTTGGTATCCCCAGCGGCAGCCCTCCGGCGCCTCCGTCACTCACCAGCGGAGCATGGACCGGTGAGGATCGGTCGGGCCATCGGTACTTCCCAGCCGCACTCGGCCGGTCACCCTAGGACAGTCCGGGAGTCCTTCCGAGGACACTATGGAAGTGCCCCTCACCGCCTGCCTGTGCTCCCAGGAGAGGAGGCTGGTGTCAACAGCGTTAACTCATTTCGGGTCGGCTGAGCGAGTGGGAGTGACTGCGACACAGCTGGGACGGAGCCGGAGGTCTGCTTCGGTAACCGGCGGTGAAAAGGTCGAGGCCATCCGCTCCCCTGAACGTGCCACCTTCGGCAGCTGGTGGCGTCAATTAACTACTCCCCGAAGCAGAGGGAACAGTGTAGACGGAGCAGTAAAGAGTTTACAAGCTAGGGTCAAACAGTCAGGGAAGGGATAATACCAGACAGAACAGGAGACATGAGACGGATTCAAACTGGTCTCACTGCTCAGTGACGGTTAGTAGGAAGATGTTGCTCCAGGTTTAGTTCTTTCCATTTGTTTGACCTCAATTTCAACTGCACCTTAAGTTTGTTTACGGCAAGCTTACCGATATGATTTGTCTGCAGTTGCCAGTCCACGTTAGTTCTAAAGTCGCGCTGGCCGCCAGACGTCTGAATCTGTTGATACCGTCAGTCCGTCAGTCCCTCAGCCTACTCCGTCCGTTAGTTACCTCAGTCACGTCAGTCACGTCAGTGCCCTCAGTCTCAGTCGCTCTCCATCAGTCCTGTTAGTGTGCACCCGTCGCCGAGCTGTCGGCTGTATTTCCAGGCCGGCTGGTGGCTGGCGGGTGCCCCGGGGACTGCTGGGCTCACTCCACGTCACGTGCCGCCACCGGAGCTGGTCTGATACAGGGCTGATGACCCCCGTCCCAGGCGGCACTTGACTGACGGCACCGACTCGGGGGACTCTCACAGCCGCTCTGTCAAACGGATGGCGGCGCGGTATCGCCACTACCGGGGGTGTCAGAAGCGGCCGCGGCTGAATTCGTCTTCATCCGTCCGCCCAGGCTGACCGGATGTGGGGGAATATAGCGGTCAGACGACTGGTCTGGACAGGGGTGGCTGGCAGTGTCGGTGTAGCCGATGGGCGCCCGGTGGCACGGCCCGTGTGGTGCCACCATTCGCCAACCGCTGTAGCTCGGGGGGAGGGGGAGGGGAGCGGAAGGGGGGCAGGATCGATCCTCGACGCGTCGCACCTCGTTCGTGGAAAGCGACGTCGGAGACCCCTGGTCAAACACTGTGGTTTGAGTGGTCACGCCGCCGACCGCTGACCGACCACAGACCACACCGCCCTGACCACTGACCGACCACAGACCACACCGCCCTGACCACTGACCGACCGCCGACCACACTGCCCTGACCACTGACCAACGGCAGGTCACACCGCCCTGACCACTAGCTGACCGACCGCCGGTCATACTGTCCTGACCACTGACCAACGGCAGGTCACACCGCCCTGACCACTGACCGACCGCAGACCACACTGTCCTGACCTGACCACTGACCGACCGCAGACCACACCGCCCTGACCACTGACCGACCGCAGACCACACTGTCCTGACCTGACCACTGACCGACCGACGATCACACCGCCCTGACCACTGACCGACCGCAGACCACACTGTCCTGACCACTGACCAATGACCACTGACCAATCGACCGCCAACGAGAAGTGAACCTGAATCGTGATTGTGAATGAGTGGAGATTAAACTTAACGAATTATGATCTAACGAGTGGGGCGTTAATTAATACAGGACTGAGTGAGCTTCAGATGTGAGCCTACTGCAGCTTTCAACATCATCCAGTAAAGTTTGCCAACTTCATTCATTGGTCATCTGCGGCAGCCATATAACAAGTGACAACATCTTAAAGTGCACATTGGCACCATGCTCTCTCCATATGTTTCTCTCTCTCTCTCTCTCTCTCTCTCTCTCTCTCTCTCTCTCTCTCTCTCTCTCTCTCTCTCTCTCTCTCTCTCTCTCTCGCTCTCTTTATTCATACCTTCTTGTTCTATTCATTAACCTCTTTACTTTTTTTGTTCATTTCTTTTCTTACTTTCATTTTATATAAACACTTTTCTCATCCCACGTACCGTACGCCTGTTGCCTCCTGCTCTCTTTTTTATGTCCTCGTTGCTCTTTTTTATTAGCGGGAGTGCTGGTACTTGTTTCTGGGCCATGACGTCATCAGCGCCATGCCGTCAGCTCCGGTCCGCTGCTGCCGTCACCTCTTTGGTGGAGCGAGTGGGATCGGATAGACCGAGAGGGAAGAGAAAGCAAAGGAAAAAAGAAGCATCAAGAGGGAAAGCATGAGGGAGAGAAGAAGGGAAAACAATGGAAAACAAGAAGGGAGAAAGAGGTGGAAAAGGGAGGGAAAAGATAAGAAAATGACGAGCAGGAGGGTTCGACTGAGAGGACAAATAGAAGCAAAAATGAAGGGAAGAGGTTGCTGAAGTGAATGAAACTGATCCAGTTTCATTCACCAATTCTATCCAGCCCTTTTGACCATTCAATCCCGACCACCGTCCATTGGCCTGTCGTTTTGTCTGTCAGTCGCTCCGTCAGCCTGTCGACGTTAGGTCGGTCGGTCGATCGCTGGGTCAGGCCTGAGGGGTTGTTCGGTTGTGCTCAGGTCCCTCCCACAATCTTCAGACGGTCAAGGCGCTGACTCTGCTCCGCCCTATCGCGATATGACCTCGGTGCTGAAAAATGGACCGCTTGAGACAGACACCAGCGCAGTCACAGAGTAAGGCACTAGAACGAAATAACCGCCGCCGAGGTGGTAGCCACGATATTTAGAGTCATGTGATTCAGGGACATTTCATGGAGATCTTGCGCTGCATGTGTAGCGCCAATGGTAAGTAGCAGTGATGTCAATCGGATACCAACTTTTTGGTATACCAATACCAAACCGATACCAAGTTGGTATTTGGTATTTCAATCCGATTGTTTTGGGTATTTTGTTGGTGTTATGAACCCTTGCTAATGTATACAAGGTTGAAAATCGGTAAAAAGTTGGTATTTTCCTCATGTTCTCAAGTTGGTTCGGTTTCGGTATTTCCTGATGGTTTTGGCTGGTATTTGGTTTGGTATCGGTATTCCGATTTTCTGTAATTGACATCACTAGTAAGTAGTACTTAGGCACGAGGTCGATTACAGAACGTCACAATTACTTGCAAAGTGAAGGAAAAAAATCTGAATTTACAGATGAAGGCTATCTACCAAAGACTATAGGTAAAGATCCGTCGATAGTGGTTCTACTTCATATTCGCATCTAATGACATCAAGAGTATAACCGTTTGCGACGCCGTTGTTCCGGATGAAGGACTGGCTCAACCGATACACCAGCCAAAGCGTTTCAATATCTGACGCTGTAGCGACTGACACGCCCACAGGCCACGTCGGGGTCAGCGCTCCGGTCAAATCGGTCGCCGTAATGGGCAAACTTCGACTGCAGGGCAGAGACATAGTTGAACAGAGATTTGTCAGCGCAAACTCAGAGCGAACTGAGATAAAGTTCCATTTCCGAGGAAGTTCTGACTTTGCATTGCATGCCTGCCGATGTCACCTGCTCTTGTTACTTGCGCTCAATGCACTCGCCTCATTATTAGAACCACTCGGACACGAAAGGTTAATACAAATGGTACCTAAAACTAGTTTGAGAAGTCCAGAAGAATAGTAACCGAGCAGCAAGTAGATATCATGTAGAACAAAGAGACGGATAAATAAAGGTAGCAGATGCGAGAGCTAAAGAGGGAGAGAGTGAAAGAGAAAGCGTAATAAAGAGTGATTGCTAATGACACAGCTTGAGAGAGGGAGAGAATTACCAAGAGATAGAGCACAAGAGAGCGAGAGAGCGAGAGAGAGAGAGAGGAGAGGAGAGAGGAGAGAGGAGAGAGGAGAGAGGAGAGAGGAGAGAGGAGAGAGGAGAGAGGAGAGAGGAGAGAGGAGAGAGAGAGAGAGAGAGAGAGAGAGAGAGAGAGAGAGAGAGAGAGAGAGAGAGAGAGAGAGAGAGAGAAACAGACAGACAGACAGAGACAGAGAGATGGGAGGTAGAGAGGACTGAGGGAAGAGGAAGAAGTTAAAACGCCGAACACTTTTCCGGAAATCAGTCCGAGTGATAAATTGAAATCCTCATCGAGCATGTCAGGCAATCTATTTCACATTCCATTTGACGTGGGAACGACTTGGAAGATGGGACTCAAACACGCAGCCTTCCTCAATAGAGTTACTACATTTTGAGGCTGAAAGGCATACAGAATAGCTGTGACCTTTACTGACAGCATTCGAAAACGCCACCATTGGTGATTCACTCGCCACCAACCATTGTGAACGGCCCAGCTGCGTTCGTTCAGTCTACCTATAGAAACCAATCTAGAAGAATCAAAAGACTCTTTGTTGTGAATGTTTTCTCAAAAGTATCGTTAACTTTGGAAAAGGCGAACTGTCAGCGTCTGAAGGCTTCATTGATGACGAACTCAAGGCCCACCAGTTTTTCTAAGCCATCTCGTTGCATCACGCGGCGCAATAGTCGAATTGCCAGACGCAGGCGTCAGCGATGTTGTCACGGCCGAATGGCCGGTAATAGTTCCGGGTGCTGACACAACCGGTGCCATTCAGACGGAGATGGATGGAAGTAGCTACAAAAGCAGAAGCCTGCAAATGTGTTCGAATGTTGTGTGTGCTTGTAATTCTTAGGTGTGTGAATATGGTAGCCTGAAGTATGCAATACAAACAACCAGGGCTGCGGAGTCGGAGCCGGAGTCGGAGTCAGTCATTGTCGACAGTTTTGACCGGGGTCGGAGTCGGAGTGGGAGTCGATTTTGGAAACCTAGGTCGGAGTCGAACTCGGAGTCACCCAAAATCCATCGACTCCACAGACCTGGCAGGGCTGCGGAGTCGGAGTCTGAATTGGAATCGATCGGAGTCTCAGTGCTACCAGGATTCGGAGTCGGAGTCAGAATTGGTTTTTGGAAGCCGGAGATATAGTGGGAGTCGGAGTCACCGAAAATCCACTGACTCCGCAGCCCTAACAACTACCATTTGTACATATGTGCATACCTACCAGTACATCGCTGATCGGTCATATGTACCTAATGCTTGAATGAGTGCAGTGTGTGCAATATGCGTGACATCTACCAAATTTGGGGCTCTCGTTTGAAATTCATTGCTTGGGTGGTTAGACTGTTGTTTTCCTTATAGCCCGTTTTTCGTTACAGGTACATCCAAATTCTTTCACGATGCTTTCAACGCACAAGCAGCTAGGAATTGGTCAAGGTTGAATTGGGTTGCACATTATGCAACACAAAGATGCATGAATTTAAGACGAGTAATATTTATTCCATATAGTTTCATGTCCTTCGACTTAAACTTTACAAAGAGCACATGGATTTTGATGCGCTTGCCATGATACACTTGAATTTAGTTTCAATTACATGCTTCTTATAGATATACTTCCATTCATAAGATCGGATCGATCTCTTAGCACAATTGAATCCATAAATCACACTAAACATCAGTGGACCCGCACTTTATCTTGAAAAGTGTTTCAATAGCGCAAAAATCCCCCTAATTGAATCATGTTTTACGACTTCTTTAGAATTCCGGGCGGTCGGTTCATCTCTGCCCGGAGAAATCGACTGAAATGTAATCTCTGAATACTGGCCGCCGGCCGGCGATCTATCTCCGGCTAAATAGAACCGAAGCTGTCCTGATGCCGCTGCTGCCGGCGGCCCATTTCCCGCCGAGGTCCGACCCGGCTCGGGCACAGGCGGCGGCGGGCGCGCGTCAGCCGCCGCCGCGCCCATGATCGATGACGCCGCGCGCGGGGACACCGCCGGACCGATGACGACGGATGACGCGCCGGGCGCCGCTAACCGGCCGAATATGCTGCACCGTTCCGCGAACCCGGCGGTGACGGCGCTGCTCCGGCCGGCGGCGGCGCTGGCCGTGTGGGGAAAAAGGAAGCTCTGTCCAGTAGAGGAGCCAGGAGGCGCTATATGGATGGGAGAAGGGGGCGTGCGGCGCCGACGACTGAACCCCCTCTCTCGCGGCGGGCCGTGCTGAAGAGCTTTGGCACGTCACTATGACGTCACTAGTCCATCTGCAGGGCGGTCAGCGCCGGCGTCATGTCGGCAGTGGTGCGATAATGCGCGGCCGTGAGGGATCGGGCGTCCGGTCAGTCGGCTTTCCTCCCACTACCGCGCGACTCGCACTCCGCCGGCGAGACGTTTGCGCTAATAGGAATGTAAGTCGGCAATCTGTCAGCGATCTGTCGACGGATATCCAATTACTGCAGTACTGCGGTGCCGACGCGTCGCGCGAGGCGCTCAGAAGACGGCGCGGCGGAGTCGAGGGACCGCCGCGCCGCGCCGGTCCACTGCCACGGCGGAGCGTGGGAGGCTGAGGGGGCCGACCGCCTTTATAGTGGCAGTTCCTTCCCTCAGGCGACATAGTGGAATGGCCCTAGAACATATCATCGCGTTTGGTATGACATTATCAGGTTGTACTTTGCCAGTCCTGACGAATATATGGCGAGCGGCTGCGGGAACGTTTCGCTCTGGTGGATTGGAAATTTATTGAGGCCCCCATTAGTAGGCTCACCCCATTGAATAAAAGAAAGACAATCGCGGTAGCTTACAGTGTTGTTCATGTTTCATGAAGCGTTCCACTTGTCCAGACCACCCATGGCTTTTTAATACCGGCTGTGCCCGTCCCATTTCTATGTATGATAAGTATTTAATGAGGGGAACATTTCATACGGTCCCGCCAAATTACACTGGAGGTTCCTTCCAGCTCTGCGGTCTTTTCTCCGACGCGGTCGTTTATTTCCAAAAACACAAATGGTCTGTGTGTCGGCATTCAAATGAGGCTGCGGCGGCGCCAAATATTACACTGGTAAGGCCGGGACGAGATTTTCCACCTGCTTATGTATTCTCGTGCGGCGGCGGCGCCCGCCGGGGGATCGCCGCCAAACTCGACCTGTCGTCGCCAGCCTCGCCGACAAAATCCAGCAGACTGGGCCCGCCCCGCGGCCCGCGTCGACCGCACCGCAGCCGACTCGGGACCGGCCGCCGTCGTTGCCGTCGCGTCGACCGCGACGACCGATGGCTGTTGTGTGACGACGACGTCCGGCAGCGGCCGGCCGGCCGATTTAGCCGTTAATTCTGCGCTGGTCGGCGGCGATCTATTGCGCTCGGCGCCGGCCAATCTCACGACAACGGCCATCGGGACTGGACCATCCGTCGCTGTCTGTGGCCCCGCCACGCCCCCGGCCCTCTGAACCATCCCCCTCCACACGTCACCGTCACAGACGCCAAGAACCACCGTGAATTTCACGCATCATTTGCCATGGCCTCGACCAGCAAAGTTTGACGCTCTCGATCGAGACTAAGAATGTGTCTGAGTCGTAGCGAGTCTGTCTGGCGAAATCGAGTCCAACAATGGCTCTGCGGTCGTCTTCTGTGTATGGAAACATTCCATTAACAGTGGAATACTTTTAGAAGAGCTCGCTCGGCTTCGTGCCGTCGCCGCCGGGGCGCTGCCACTTCATACGTCGTCGCCTGTCGTCAGTTTTCATTCATGCGCTGGCGCCGGCCGTTTCCAGGAACACGAGCCACGCTGGCGGCCACTGGCGGCGCAGCCGTTCCTCTAGATGGCCGCCGCCGCTGCGGAACTGCGGCGTCGACGGCGCTCCGGGGGCGCTCCGGAGCGGTTCGGGCCGGCGCGCCGACAGTCGGCGCCGCCACATTTGTGCCGGCCCGTCATGAGGATTAGAGGAGAGCAAATCTCCGCCGGCGCCGCTCTAAGCCGACCTAATGGTCCGACGCGCTCCGTATCAAAGTCGCGCGTTACTCTTTCGACAGGCCATCAGCGACGCACAGCCGAACAGTCCCGCCGCGCCGGTGGGAATTTCAGTGTTGAATAGTTCCGGGATGTGTCGTGAAAGGAATGCGGATTCAGCGTTCAACGCGGATGCAGCGTTCCAACACTGGTTGATTTGAAAGGCAGACTCGACCTCTGCGAACTGTCAAAACCGGCCGTCTTCCGCGTCCACTGTGCTCGGCGGAGACACGTTGGAGGAGTGAACGCTCTTGTCCTCCACGCATTCGGCCTAACAAGTTAAGCGGATTTCACCAGATTTGCAGATGTTTACGCACAAAATTATGCCAAGTTCCTGGTGAATTAGAAATAAAAAAGGCATTTGCATCTTTTAAGAAAGAAGTAGAGCACTTGGTGCAATAATAAATGTTGTAAGTTGTAACATACTTTACGAGTATAGTTGGTGCGATATCCATCGGATGATTGAAAATGTTACGCTTCGACTGCTTCACTTGCTTCGAGCTTAAAACTATACCAACGTAAATTGTTAGCAGAACGTGAGTGCCTAAATGAATAAGTAAATACACACGGCAATTTTAACGCACTTTAAGGTCGCACAGCCGGGTATGAAGTAGAGATGTCAATCGGATACCAGCTTTTTGGCATGCCGATACCAACTCGGTATTTGGTATTTCAATCCTAATGTGTTTGGTATTTTGTTGGTATCATGAACCCTCGCTAATGTTTAAGAGGCTAAGAAATCGGTAAAAAGTTGGTATTTTCCTCATGTTCCCAAGTTGGTTTGGTTTCGGTATTTCTCCACGGTTTTGGTTGGTATTTTGTTTGGTATCGGTGTTCCGATTTTCCGTAATTGACATCACCAGTATGAATAATAGCATTTGTCATCTTGGATTTTCGAGACCCCCGAACCTCCTCGACAGCCTCATGCGGGGAAAGCGGTGATCACGTGCCGCTCGGAGCGGCTCAATGCGGCCAGGGTCGTTCGGCTGTACCCGTCGACACAGCACACTCAGCAGCGGCGCCGCTAACCTTTAAACACCGCCCTGTCGAGGTACGGCCGGATCCCGCTCACCCCGAATGTCTCAACAGTCCGCCGCAGCGCTGTGCAGCCCACGCGGCGCCGCTGGAGAGCCGTTCGGCGTTCTCTGACGAGCTCCCTGCGGCTCAGCGGACCGGGCGCGGCGGCGGCTCGCGCTCCTCAGCCTCCCGCTCCGCCGCCGATCCACAGCGCAGGGACGCGACTTACAACACCGGCCGGCGACGCCCATTAGCCAGCATTGTGCTCATTAGCATACGCTGAGGGAATGTGGAGGTATAAATAGCTGAGGCGCCGGCCGGCGGCGGTGTCGCGGCGGCCGGCCGGGCCGGTCGCTGCCGAGTGGTCAAATACAGGCGCCTGGGCGGCCACAGAGAGCGGGCGGGCCGTGACAGGACAGGCGACCACGCGGACAGATCCCAGACAACTCACTGCTCCGGTCATTGAGCGCGCTCCAACCGGTGAGCCGTGGCCGACATCTGACAGGTTTCCTGTCAAGTGTCGACCGGTGCTCAAACCTGTCACAGAAGGCCAACCGATAGTGCTTGGGCAAAACAAGAGAAAAAAGCAATGTAGGTATTTGTATGATGAATGTTCCGAGATAATCCTAAGCCAGGTTATTTCAAATACCGCAAGAGGCATGCTCTTCGAGTCCGTCAACTGGCCAGTGTCGTAGCTCAATGAGTTCGAGAATTACAAAATCGTACTCTGCACCATGTCAGCAGACGCGTCTCCTTGACAGATATTAGTAAAGAAGCTCGATTTGCATTGGAAACATCTCTCAATTATCATTTTTCGCCTACCTTAACGAGATGATGTGGCATTCATAACGGACAATATTGAGGCGCAAGGACGCATTTTTCCCCAAGCGTTTCACGTTTGGTAATGTGAATGAAATATGAAGTATGAATGGCATCTATGCACGGCGCATCACGCATGTATCCCTGGTCATCAAAGAATGGCCTACAGGTTCAAAAGTGAGGCTATTCACCGGCTCAGTGAACCATGCATTTCCCTCAGACCACTGGCAATCACCCAGTTAAGCATTACATTGTCCAAGTTTTAAATTGATACCAGTTAAGATGGCTGCAGAGACACACAAAACTCGTTCACAACATAAATAAAAATAACGGCTTCTAAGTTGTCTACGACTTGGTCGCTTACGACAGTCTGACTCTAATAATTATTTTTATTTGTCATGGATTGAGATCGGATCAATGATTACCGAGGCCTCAAACGACTCAGTAGCAGCGGCGGAATGATGACTAGCCTGTTCCACCTCTGTGAACATCAGCTAATTTAAGGTCATCCTTGTTATCTTCCTGTTAGCCTTACCTGACGATTCGACCGTGACAATATGGCACAGCCGGCAGTGCAACTTCTCGGAGCAAAAAATGGCAGACAGATCAGGCGCGAACCAGGACATCTGAGGACCCTGCAGGCTGCAGGACATGACTTGTTCGGAGGCGGGTGTTGGTGCGATGAGCGATGGTGCAGTACCGATCGATTGGAAGCTGATGACGGATGGCTCGCGGACCGGGCGGAGACGCGGATGGAGAGAAGGAGGATCTGTGACGATATGGGGCCGGGGCGTGCTACTGAGCGATAGCAGCTGAGTCCCAGAGCCGGGCCGGCGCGGCGGTGCACCGAGCCGGACTGATGTATCGCGGTGACGTGACGTCACTGACTGATGGAGCAGGTGAGCAGAGCACGCCGCAATGGTCATAAAAATGTGCCAATGGGGTGAGAGGATCGATCGAGTGATCGACTGAGGGGCGCATGATATGTGAAGCGGTTGAATGATGATGCCCTGTGAGCTGAACGGATGGTGTGGCAGAATGGAGAGGACGAAAATGATCATAGCCATGGGACAGTAACACTCGATGTTTTTTTTTGTGTGCAAGTGTTATACGATGCGATGTGTTTGTTGGGTTTGACGGGGGACACAATAGTTAGTCTGTATGTACTGTGACGTTCAAGGCACTTTCTTTTCCGTGACACACCACAAAACGTATTTTGTCAATATCGCTTTTTCAGATTTGACTAATTAAGCAGGATTGTCACATTAATTCACACCCACTGCATGTGCTGAAATATCAAGCTGTGAAATTTTGCAGCGGCACGCCACACCCGCGCCTGGCGGCTGCCCGGCCCCCTATAGTCGGACCGGCAGCTCCGCGCCTGTGATTGGAGTGAACTCTATTACTGCGCAGACTGCTCGGGGGGGGGGAGCAGTGCCGGAGGCGGCTGACTGGGCCGGTAATGGGGGCAGGGTCAGCCGACTCTGATGGCCGGGGGTCACGCACCGAGACGCACGGTCCGAGCTCCGAGCTTACAGACGAAGACGGCGGACCACGGCCGCTGCGGCTGATCCTGACAGATGACACGTTGACCTCTGCAGACATCTGATTTGACCTCTCACCGACCTCTGATTGACCTCTGAACTCAGACATGATCTCTGTTCTAGCCTCTGACCTGGCGCTGATCTCTGGCCGACGAGTTTGACCTCGGGCGAATTCTGACCGGCGCGGCGTTAGATATCATAGCAGTCCTTGAACGATCTCTGAGGGACCTCTGAACCGTGAACCCATACCAGCCGAATTGATCGTCCTAACCAATAACCAGGATACTGTTTTCGGGGAATAATGCAATACTCTGCACGCGTAAAACTGTCCAACGCACAGGCAAGAAAGAAAAGCACGAGTAGATATACAGCGTAACAGAAACAGGAGTAGAAATGTTGTATGAAGGTGGTGTCACTGCAATACAGCCAAAAGTAAATAATGAACGCTGGAGATGAAATATATCAGGGATTACGGAAGCGAACCTGGTTGCTATGCGGAATCCGAGTAGACTTGACCTCCAGCATAACATGGTCTCTATATATGGGGTCCATTGATACCTTATGCCCAGGAAGGATGGTTACCGCGATATAAGAGCATTTGAAGCTAAATTAGTTTTCCGTAGAACTGCAGGATGAAAGAGGAAAACCGTCACGCCAAGAGAGTGTCCATGAGATGGTGTGGTTGCAATGCACCTTAATTTTCGAAGCTGCCTTTTAACCAGCTCAGCGGTGCAGCAATGGATGCCCTCAGTCCGCCCACAGTCGTCAGTGGCCATTCAGTCATCAGGGCCCGTTGAAAACACCTGTCAGCGCTGTATTTCGGGACAGCGAGCTTTGTGACGATGAATGGCCAACGCTGAACCACAACTATTGTGGCTATAATTTCAGGTGTAGCCACCAACAAGGCTGGTGTGAAACTCGACACATCGTATGAATGCCATGCACATTGAGTGATTCTAGAAAAGGCGTTAATATATCTTGAAAAGGCAAAGCGCACATTGCTGCTAGCGTCAGCTCTGGAGCAAGACAATAACATGTGGCCGGCTGCTATGCTATAAAATAAAATCGTAAAAATATGCTGGGAAAGAACACCGACCGTCACTTAAAACCGCCATTAGTGTGCTGCAGCAGCATCTGCTTCTAGCCCCTACCATCTGCAACTGTTGGTGGCTAATTACAAAGCCAGCCCTCCAGCCACTTATGGTTATTGTCCACTGTCGTTTCCTTAGTTTCATTTCCGTGCATCTGGTCTAGTCGTGTCTGCGCGGCACTGGTCTGTGGTCTGCAGTCAGAGCTGTGGTCCAGTTGGATCTGCAGGTCCAGTTGGGTTCGAAGTCCTGTCGAGTTCGCCGTTCAGTCCGGTGCGCCTGGCGCCGGTCCGCCGCCGGTCCGTAAACTATCGGCGGAGCGCCCAGCTAGTGACCGTAAGCAGGCTCTCCTCCGGTGCTGCTCGGGAGCGGACGCGGCTTACCGGTCGTCTCGCCGTCGGTCGGCCGGTCCGTGTGCAGCTGATGGTCCGTTCAGGGAGTGATAACAAGGCGCCGCCGCCGCCAGCGGGGCCGACCAGGAAGGCGTGCTTACTCTCGTTTGGCTTCACAATGCTTATCTACCAGCTTAAATCCTCAGAAGCGAAATCGGGCGCTAGGACGAACCTACATACAACAAGACGGCCGGTCAGGCCATTCGAAGTCGTACAGTATACGAAACAAACACAATAGTCCTGTTTATGAAACATATGGGTAGTACACATTTTGGTACCACTGCTCCCCCCAAAAAACTATTCTTTATTTTTCTTTCATGAACATTGGATCCTTCTATTTATAAACTATGGCCATGCGAGCATGTAGCTGTCCTAGGGATAGTTCAAGCTGTGTAAATAAAACGTAGGCTTTATTTATCCATGTTCGCAATATCCAACGGTAAGCAGCTTAGGGAATAGCATCGTCGCTCTAATACTCTTCCGTGATTGCATTAGCTACCAGACTCTAGTGTAAAAACAGCAAGTTACCGTTCTGTGGGTACCGCCGTAAGTGGGGAGGCTATTTCAGAACAGTGAATGTGGCTTGTTTTATCCACGCTGATATCGATTCGAAACAGCAGAAGCGGGTCGGGAACAGAGAAAATGAGGGAATGGGGAGAAGACAGTGAGTCGTCAGTTGAGTATTGACCTGACGTTTGGCTGCACAGTCCACAACAGCCCAGCCACCGACACCCTCTCTTTCTCTCCCTGCATCGGCTCACAATAACCCAGCCAAGCCATCGGCACCAATCCCTCCCCTCCTCCCCTCCACAGCACCATCCCACAGCAGCCCAACAAGCAAACCACACCCCATCCCTCCCGGCCCCCTCCCCTACACCGTTCGGCTCTCTCCGACACTCACATCGGGGCTCAGTTTTCAGAACCAATCGACAACTTTTCAGGCGAGTTGGCCAGCCGTACACAGCAAATTCTGAGAAATTACATCAATATGCCGAAGCATCTCGTATAGGGGAACCCCCTCAACACGAGTTATATCAAAAAGTATATAGATCCTAAGTGGATGCATTCATTATACGGCTGTGCATTTCCATAAATAACTTTCGCTTCTTTTCATCCTAATGATTGAGCATTGATTTGAATTCGACGAACAATTAGTAAGCGGTAAATAAGGTGCAGCAAAACCAGTGAGGCGCAGCTAGCTTCTCAGTAGTTTGTATGTCCGGCGACTTTCCCTGCACTGCTGTAGCCTGTGGCCTGGGAGGCTCGCCTGCCCTGACCACCAGACGGCGGCCCGGGCGCTGATTCGTCTGCTCGGTGCACTGATAGAGTGATGGATTACTGATGACCGGTCACGGTGCCGGCACGCCCCGCCAAAGGTCGCCGCCGCCATTGGTCGATATCGGTTTTACCGCCGCCGCGGCACGCGCACAGTAGGTATTTCGGTCGGCAGCAGCGGTGCACCGCTCGCGGCAGGACGATAACGTTGGCCGGGCCGTTAATCAGAATTAGCAGCAGACTGGCTACTCGGGGTCGTTAAGTTTGATTGGATTTACTTTTACTCTGTGTTCTAGCGCAAACATAGTCGCGGTTTTCAATGATAAGTAAACATTAGATATGAAGGAAAACGTCGATTTTATTCGTTGGTTGTTGGTTTAGCCTCTGGGTATACGAGCTGTGGCAATTATTTATCACGCTGCGATATAAAATGTTTGCCAATGTGCCATCCAGAATATCCCAGATTTTTATGTGTGACTAGAATGTATCCATTGGATGTCGCTGACCTGTTGAATATGTTAAAATCTGTTTCATATCTAAATAATTGTTTTTTTAATTCTGTCATTATAAATCCGGTACCATTTGCATCATTTAAAGAAACGAGAAACTCATACGAGCTCAGCTCATGACCAGCTCAGCTGTTTCACGGGTAGCGCCTGAAATAGCTGCGCCGGTCATGACTTCACTCAGAAAGTGCAGGCTCTCTTTCCGTGCAGTTTGCAGCCCCCACTCGCCACAATGGCGTACCATTAGCCATTCGGTCAGTCGGCGGCCACCATTAACCATCCAGCACCATCTCGGCTCTTGGGCGAAACCTTTGGCGAGTTAGCCAGGCCAAACGGCCCGGGGCCAGTCGTTAAAGCTGCAGCCATACACGTAATGCTTCCTGCTCATCGCTTCCCCTCGGCGCAATGGCTGCCGGCTCATTACTCGAGCGGCCGTATTCATGGATGCGGCCGCCGATCGCGGGCCGGCCCGCGGATCGGGAAGAACCGGGTAGGGCTCGGGTCAGATCGGGCTCGGGACGGGTCAGCAGCGCCGGCCGCGGCCCGTAATGTGTGTAACGGGGGCGGAGAGGACCACTCTTGTGAGTTGTGGTGGTGGTATCACCAGTTCAGCAAGGAGACACGAGGCCGCGGCTATCGGAATGGCCATCGAGAACCGGGCGCTGACAGACTTCCCCCACGATGTATTGCAGCCACATTATCGGCGACAGTCTCCATGCCTGATCTGGGAGGAAAATATATTGACGTTGTTTGTAAAGTACAGTGTTGGAAGGGCAGGGTTTCAAACAATCTGTAACGTGGCAGTCAACTGCTTCCCCGCTGACTGACTCAATTCATCGAAGTGTGAAATCCGCACTACACAGTAGCGGATACCTGTGAGGACGCTACAGGGGCTCAAGTTTCGTGAATGCCGCCGGTGTGATAAACAGTTGAGGTTAGGTGACCTTAGCGAACATTTAAGGTTGGGGACTGCAAAATGGTTGACATTGTTAGCTAGTCTTTTCTAGATACGAGTATCTAATATGCCAAGAGTATCCAGTAGGTATATAGTTGAAAGTGACCCATTTTTCTCTTTGCAGGTTTAACGGCGATTGCTGACTGTCATCCCGCCACAAAGTAAGTGAGATTCTTTTGGAGTTACTAACCATTTTCAGTTGGGATGTCGCTTGTGTGTCTTTTATGTAGTCTAAAAAAAAACTGTTCAATAACAGATTTGTTCGAAAAATATCATCCTGGGTTATTCGCTTTGACATTGTTTTGACAGTTCACTGGACATTTCTCCCCGCGAAACACACACGCAGACAATCCCCTATATCGAGTGGGCGATACCTTGTTATTGACGTGCCGGCGCTAATTTCGCTCGGCGCCGTGTCGGATTGGGTGCGGTAAAGTCGCCGGTGACGGTGCCGTCCGCTGGCGGCCGGTCTAATCGGACCGCGATCGGTCGCCGGGCCGTGGTTTATCTCCGTGTTATCGCGCCGCGCCGGCTGGGCGAGCCGTGCCGCCGCTCTCCGGCGCTGCGCCGCCGCTCTCCGGCGCTGCGTCATCCACTGTGCGCCGATCCGACACCGGCCCTGTTTACTTGCCGTCGAGCGCAGCCGATCAGGCTATTTTGCAGCCATTCTTAGCGAGACCAGCTCGCGCCCAGAAAGCCGCATTCCATTTCACAGAGGCTGCAGATGCGGCTCTGGAATAGCAGATGCTTTCGGATTTCGCCAGCATTATGCCCCTTTCTTCCTCGCCTGCTCCGGCGCTCTCTGGCTTCCAATCTCTGCCATCGGGCTCCCGCGCACACCTACATCGGCAGCGATAGCAATATCTCCACATCTAAATTGCATTGCCGCAGCCAATAGCGAGAGAGAAACAGCCAGCGGATGAGGCCAACTGAAATCCTAAAGGCAGCACAATAACAATATTCGACAGAAACTCCACCCACACTCCAGAGGCAGCAAGGGCCAGTCAGCACCACGCACCATGCGCTTAAAACACAATGCGTGCGGTAACGGTAAGCGACGTAGGTGCCTGCCTGCATTACAACATACTGCACCATAACAGTACGATTATGACGTAATGATTATGTAATATTACGATGAAAACACACAAATAGGTTCAGTAGCCCTGACATGGACACATTGCCCACACAACTAACGACGTGCAAAACAAAGGCGCTCAGTGGCAGCATTGCTAATGCATTATCGGTCGAGGTGCCGCATCAGCTGTATTTCAGTCGCTCCAATGACGTTATATATCCATTGTCTTAGTGCGCCACAATTGTGCACTGACAGCAGCTCAATGGCAGCGCATTATTTGTAAGTGGCAAGGCTGGGGATGTGTTTAGAACTTCACTTGGTTTGCTGAATACCATGCAGAAGAAACAGACTTCTGCAGAAAACAGCACAATACCGCAGAAATTGAGACCTCTGTGCAGGATCACTGATAAAAAATGTTGTCACTGACTCTTATCAACTGCTGCATACGGCATACCTATAATCAATACGAGGCGCTGAAACACAGTTTAGCTTATACTTGGGCGGTACTCAGGTTTGTGAGCTGAGACAAGTTCAGTTGGGACACGGAGCAAGACGAAAGCAGTGGGCGTACGGTTCTCCAGTAAAAGTCTTGTTGGTTTTGCTTTTTCGGACATATCTGGTCCTATATAATGTTCAAATGCATAAGTATCAACCCGAATTATGTGTATGCACATTTACCACGAGACTGTGAAATTGCATCGTTGTATGCCAAATACTTTCCGAGATATTCACCAAAAACCTCATTTTCTGCCGTTTGGGGTATTCTGGCCGCAATCTTCCTGGGATCGCCTATGACATCAGTAGAGCCATCTAACGAGAGGAACGCGGAAACACAGAATCATGAATGAATCGAGCGCGTAGTAAACGGTGTGTGAAAGGGAGACTCGGCAGAGGCTATCCGGGTGGCCGTCGCGCGGCGCGCCCTTAGGCATCGGCCGACCCTTCGGACCGCGTGGGGTCAGAGGTCGCGCTCGGGAAGTCTCGGCTCTGGGTTTTAGCGCTGTGCAGTCAGGAAGGGAGGATAGGATAGCGCTAGCCCGACTGACTAGTATCTCGGCTGATTCGTGTGGGGTGGAAGGGGGCACAGAACGGGATGGTGGCTAGTGGTGGATGATGGGATGGTGGTTAGGTTAGTGCGTACTGCGTAGAACGTAGCTGAACATGCATTGTTTTTTTCCATGGCAAACAACATGCAGCATTATGTGCGGGATTATGCCAGAACTCATACAAAAGGGAAATAATATTTCGGCCGAGGGAGTGGATGAGTGCCATGACAAAGCATGACGATGCTGCCAAAATCGGGATGCTTTTTTGCCCCCATTTTTTACCCCTAACATGCAGCGCTTAATCCGAACTTGGAGGTCCCCGACTGACCTTAGACCTTAAAATCGCACCCGTCCGGTGCGCCACCTTTTCTTCAGGGGCGCTCTCTTTGGTTGTATCTGTTCTTACCAATAAGTAAAACAAATCGAATGCATAATAAAAAGGCATACCTACCTCGAACACAGTTTTATTCACACCCGCTCGTGTGCATGCTTGTTTTGACCTTTACCTTCTCGCATCATAACATCACTTCAGTGCTTAACCCTCAACGGAAATTTGGCGAAAACTGAGCGCGTGCGTCGTATGAGATGCAGCAACTGGTACCCGAGTTGAATGTCTCAGGTCAACCGATAAACTCTAAGGTCAGTATAAGTGCTCTAACTCGCGGGATCGGTTTTTGGTAAACAACTTCACCACTTAAGTGGTTACAGAGCCAACATAATGGCACCATCGAGTTTTGCATGCTCCAGCTCAAGCGCGTCGAATAGTATACGCTTTGTTTTCGTTGAGGTCAATTTAAGGTGTTCACATCAGAGGCCTCTTGCACCAAAATCCTCTTGCACCAATGCTTGGATTATTTTGCATCGTATACCCAGTCCAAGTCTCAAATGCAACAATTTGCTTGCAAAATTTAGCAAGCACATGTAGGATTATGTATTGGGCTATTGCAAACAAATTTAGCACCTGTAGATTAGCTTATTCTGAAACCGGTTTTTCGATTTTACCTAGCTAGGTAGTTTGGTGCAAGAGGCCTCAGGTCATGGTCAGGGCAGAGACACTCAGGCCACGGAGCTGGCTGATGGCTCAAGGAGGTCATATAGCGGTAGGTCCTCACAGGTCCACTGGTGGCTTCCCGACTCGCTAGCTCAATTTGATGGGGACTTTTTGGTAAAAACTCCTGTGACCTTAGTGACGTCATAAATGAAGTCGCCTAACTTTAAAAGTGAATGCTGGGGCTTGCAAAGATTGTATAAAATTGCGAATTAATGCGCTTGAGACAGCTTTAGATGGCTCCCGGCGTCAAAATGCCAAAATAACAGCTTTCATATTTCCCAATTGATTAATAATCGTGAGGTTGCGTGACCGACCTGACTTCAGGTGACTCTTAAGAAAAATACGAGATAGCTACATACAAGTTGTGAGGACTCTGTGAGATAGTACTAGATCATATAAGCTTCATTCCCCGTTGAAAAGTCCCCTGGCACGAAGGGTGCTGCGACGTCGCGACATTTTGGGACCTTACAGAGGTTCACTTTTGACGTCATTGGTCAACGGCCTGACCTTAACCTTCGCACTTGTAGGAGGGTGTCGAACAGACCTCCTACCCTCAGTTTTTCGCAAATAACTCGCGCAAAAAGCGGCTGATTGCGACGGAAACTTTCAGTACCCTCAAGTTAATCAATATTACGCCTACCCTGTAATTTATATGACCCTGACTCAAAAGACCTTTGACTTGTGACCTGTTTTCCGAAACCATGTTTGGCCGGAATCGCGTTTTGGCGTATTTCGAATAGAGCGCGTTTTATTGTCTTTTTGTGGCTTTAAGCGATCAAACATGTGAAAGGATGTTGATCCCATGGATTCTAGTGGGTATCAAGGTCACGTGAAGGTCAGTCAGGTCACTGAACTTTGATGACCTTTGTTCACTCTTTCGAGTTCTACATGTTTCTAGGGTAGATTTTGGAGTTGATTTCGCATTTAGAAACCGTTTGAACATTTAAGAAGTAGTTTTGGTTCCCTCGTAACATGTGACCTGACCTGACCTGACCCGACCTGGCCTAAATGCACGAAAACATCATCTGTGATCAAAACTAACTTGAAATTTGTGATCAGCACCCCGCAAAACCCTTTAACCTTTAACAGCTTCACTTTACGAAGCTCTAACGGGTCCCGATTCCCCGACTTTTGAGTTATATTGACCTGTCAACCAATGAGCTAGGACCTTAAAATTGGGTATCATCGGCCTCCTCTCGTCACGGGCAACACGCTCTTTTTCCGCGAAGCGTTAGCTCGATCAAGGGCTGAACGGCAAAGGGGTCCAATGGACCCTCCTCCCCCCCCCCCTTTACGATAGACGCTGGCAAAACACCAATATGGGCGAGGGTGAAAATACAGCTGCTGTCATAAAAATTCAGCTTGAATCAAAGGTCAAGCTTGCCAAATTTCAGCTTTCGCAGCTATCAACAAAAATAAACATGTGGAGGCGGCACCCGCCTCCCCGCCCCCCCCCCCTCCTCTCGGCCACTGCCAGCGAGGTTTTAAGCGTATCATACACGTTACAAGGCATCATATCAAGATGACACACCCCAGCAGCCAAATGCACTGAACAAAAACTTATTACCCACGCTAGTCTATCGGCACCATAGCACATGGTCGAGACTGTCATCAGCCACGGACGCGCACTCGACCAACCCTCTGCGCCCGTTGACTGCGGGTGACCTTGACATGTCAAGCCTGATCGGCGGCCGGCCGCTGTCGTGCGTTGTTACACACGGAGGGGAGGGAGACACAAAGCTCTACGTTATAGTTGGCCTCTGACCTTTCCGTGCGCCCTGGTCACTGACCCCGCTCCATGTCGCTGGGCGGTGGCATGGCGGTGGAAACCGGTTCTAGCCTCTACACATGCCACCATCCTAACCCTCCCCTCCCCACGCTACTACGCGGCGTGGAGTACGCTCGTGCGTAACTGGGCGGAGCAAGGGGTCACGCGATACAGGGGCGGAACTGGTTGCCCTCCCGCTCGCCGAGCGACCAACGACTAATACCCTGGAGAACCGTACATGTAAGGTGTCCGGACAGCCATTTCTTAAAGTGCTGCAACTTGTAACTGAACACGTAGTTAGATACGATATAAGTTTCAACGACGTAGGTATAAGTTCCACTGCACCAAACTTGCAGAGAAACGGGTGATGCCTAAATGTACAATCTTTTACAGTTCGGCAACTCCACAACTCCAATCCAGCGTTCATGTGGTTTGGACGAAAAAGTTCATTTCCACCGGCGTTCCCGCCGCCTTTCAGCTCTTGCATCGACCCAGTGAAAACGAGCGGCCCATTAGTTCGTAGCGCGCTGTAACCGCTCACCAGAACACCTACAACTGCCACATGCACCAGGCGGATTTTGTATCGTGGCCAGTGGCCACCCACCTCGCGGAATCTAATCATCTCATGGGTCATGCGTAATACTATTGGCGAAAGGCTTGCTCTGGTCTAGGATAATACCGATGGGATAGATAAATCATCGGAAAGCGAGAACGAAATGTATTGAAGGTTCTGAGGCTGCATTTCCACGGAGGCATGGCGAATATTTGCTGTACATAAAAACGTGCATGTATCTCCATATATGAAAATAGGACGAGACAGCGCACTGACAGTCGTCAGCATCGGTGCAAGTCTGACTCGTTTGGCAGCCTTGTCACGTCTTGTCACATGGAAAGATATCTATTCAATCTAACGTAGGTACTTATTACAGGCGCGTTGTGAAACAAATTTCAAACCATCGTGGGAAGCCTGGGCACCATTGGTTTGCGTCCATAACTGTCGTATACCATTCTGGTGATAATTTCAGCGCAAGTGCGGTTTAAACGGTCGATATCCTGGTTGCGCACACAAGCTAACCGCACCGATGCTGTTGCACGACTTGACTAACATATCATTTCCTCGTCCCGTAACTACGGGGAACATCGCTGGCACAAATTGGAGGGTACGCAGGGCCGTGTCACTCGTCGAGTTTCAATCGATGGTTTTGGCGTCTGACAGCGACCAGCGCTTTGAGCTCCAGGATTCCTGGAGTAGGCATAGCACGGTACAAGAACCTGAGCCGAGTATAAACAGCACATGGAGACAGAAACTGAGTCAAACAACAAACCCGGTGTAGTGCTAGAAACTAAGCCGCAGACCAAAGGCTAGTACAAGTACTACCAGCCGCTGGGCTGGTCAAAAACATTACATAGTAGCAACGGCCAAGGGAAAACAAGGCCAGGGTAGTTTCGGAGATCCAGCCAGGCGAAAACAAAATAGTTAGGTTCCAGAAACGTGACAGGCGTGCAGCAGGCTGCAAGATATTGAGCCGAGTATTAGTCCAGCATGGTGTGAAGAAAATACGAAATTCACATCTGCCAATGCAATATGCTTGAGTATTGATGCAGTGACATAACACACAAACCAAGTCAACAAACGGGGCAACAATAAACACTTCATGCTGGCAGCTAGGAGAAACTCCGGAGCAAACACTAAAAATGTCATGTTTTTTTACGGCAAGTGATGAAGCATATCTCTGATGAAGAAATATGCAACGCCTGCAATTTTACATACTACATATATTTCATGATTCATGACCTTCAACTGGAGTGGCATCCATTCCTGGCACCAACGAGGTGCCGGTGGTTAGACACTGACAGCTATGACCACCAGCTGGTCACCGCTAGACTGCCTTCCGTGACCGCTGCTGTGCCCATACGAGCGACCACAGGTGGCGGCAGCTGCACCGGGGCCTATCTCTGGCCGAGCCATGGAGAGGAGCAGCCTACTGCACATGGGAGGACCAAGGACGCGAGAGGGGTGGGCGACAGCGAGAGAAGGCCGAGGAGAATGATGAATATGGACGGCTTCGGAAAGCCTCCGAGAAAGACGAGCCACTATATCACAACTTGGTGGCAAGCTGTGTCTAGGCCGTCCTTATGTTAATGATATATCGAGCATGGACATCCGGCCGGCCGGGAGGTGAAGATTCCATCTGCAGTTTTCCGGCCCAGTGGCCGCTATTTCTGACGCCATACGCCATTCTCTGAGGAGGCTCTCTTGTCTGGAATATATGCCAGGCTGCCATTTGATCTGGCGATGGTGATTTCAAGCCCGCCGGCGTCGCTGCCCTATCACCAAAATAATTGGATCGACCTCGTATATCTACGCTTTCAGAGGCATGGATTGGCATGGGGTATATAGAGTTCATTTTTCAGGCGAATTGTGCGTGATGAGAACATTCGGAAGATTAATTGTTTGAGATTTGGGGCTTTTGTAGAGATTTGGGGCGTCCTAAGAAAGTCGAAAATGTATAATGTAATGTAAGAGTCTTAAAAACGTAGTGAACGAAATTGTTTGATTGCAGCATTGACGGTTACGCCGACTATAAACAGTGCCCATTTATACGACAGTACGATGAAATAAACCTCTCACGATCACCAGCAGGAATCATATAATTGGTTCATGTCATTCCATTATAATAAAGTGTCACCAGTTGTCGTTATGTGTCCGTCCTGTCCAATCCGGTTCGGAGTCTGTGGCTGTTTCGCTACTCGCTCTGTTCAGAGCATCTGCGACCATCCGATCCAGACCTGCTCAGGGCATCTGCGACCATCCAGTCCAGACCTGCTCAGGGCATCTGCGACCATCCGGTCCAGACCTGCTCAGGGCATCTGCGGACTGCGACCATCCGGTCCGGTCCTGCTCGGGGCATGTCGCCGCCGTGAAGCCGCAGCCCGTCGGCGGCCGCCAATTCCGCCGGCCCGCCCACAGTGGGACGGAGCGGGCCGGCAAATTGGCCAACTTGGACGGTCGGCGGCGCGGCGGCGGCGGCGGCGGCTCCGACAGGCCGTGACCGCACAGTTGCCATGTTGGGTCATTTCGGATTGAACAGAAACCGACCGTGCCGGGCCCAGCCAGCTGGGACAAAAGGTACTCAGCCAGTGGCCGGTGTTATCGGCTCGGCGCCACGGCCATGGCCGTGGCACCAATAGAGCCTATCAGAAACCGCAGCGCCAGACCTACTTATTGCGTGGCTCAAAACACAAATAGAAGACGGCCAAAGAAGGCCACGATATTGGTGAATACCGGATTTAGAAGTACGGAGAAGGTTTACGGAGAAGCTGCAAGTACGAAATAACTAGCTGCATTTCATTTGAAAATTTGGATCTGAGTTCACATTTACATTGGCTGCATAAGCATTGGGTTACTTCATGCCGCGTTTGACGTCAATCTGCAGCGGTTGACGTCACACTCGCGGTGAACTCGGTGCTACCATCACGGTTCACTGGTGTGTGCTCCCATCACAGCCCGTCTTACGAGCCCACTACTGCTGTCCCCATTGGCAGACGGTAGATTGCACACTTTTAACCTCAAACTATAACCGGCGAGCCGTGGCACGTCGACTGATAGTTCCACTCCGGAGTGCCGCTCCCCCACGTCTCCACAGAACGGTGAGTGACGAGCCCACACATCAGCACACACTGGTGGCACTGACAGCCCGCGGCTGCCCACCGCCAGCCTCTGAGGCCGTCATGAACTCGGGCCGCCCCCAGCACAGCTCGCGACGCAATACAGACAGACACAGGCGGCACGGCGCCGTCAGACACGGCACAGCTCCGGCGCTCGGCTAAGTTTGGACGCGCTGAAGGTCTGGTGAGCGCGGCAGACGTCCCATGGGCTGTGATTGGATGTCCTCTGTCCGCGGTCTCGGTGGAGCGCGGGTATCCCAGTCGCCTTCAAAGCCCCTGACGGTGACCCGGTCATCACGCCGCAGCCCACTCCACGTCCTATGGCTCGGTTACCTCAGTCGGAGCCACCCCGGTCTGCCATAGACGGCTGGGCAGGGCTGTGGAGCATTTCTGCAACAGGCGGCCGGCGCCAAACTTCATTTGGAGTCCCGGCGTAATGGGCGCTGTGTTTGGGTCGTCTCGGACCGAACGAGCCGGTACTTGGAGAGTATCTGCGGAAAAGGGCGGTCGTTTGGGGCGTATCTGGTCGAGGGAGGGCGGCTGTAGCGGCTCGCGGCGCGGCCCACTCCGGATGCCCGCCGACCGACGGGTGGGCCGGACACTTCCGGCGGCCTCGTCGATAGCGGCGGCCGGAATCGGACTCTGTCGACGACCGTCTCACGCCCGCCCCCGCCCCCGCCCCCGCCCCCGCCCCGGGCGGCGGCCAGTGCCGACAGACGGCCAATATCCGCCGGCGGAAGCGTACAAACATGCCACCTTGGCAACCCGATGAAAGTAATATCGCCAGTCGAAATACCAGCCGATAAACGATAGCCGAGGCCGGGGCTTACACTGCCACAGATTTTGGGCCGGCTGCCGGTCCTGTTCTTGGTTCTGGTGCTAGGCAGCGATCGAGGGATACCGCTTTGATAAAATAACAGTGACACGATTAAACGGTTATCATCAGCCCATCGATCTTACATGTTTAATTGTGTGTCGACTTATAACTCTTACCCCGTCGTCGCGGCGCTGATGTTTTAAATGCCTTCATATCAGTCACTTCACAGTGATGACTAATTTAGTCACCGCTTCTCTTGTATGCAATATTTTTGGTGCATAATTTATACCGAGTTAATATCGCAATAATTACAGCGATGCTGCTGCGGCGTTTTGAAATGTATCCGAACACCACAATCGCCCTCTGGGGACAATCTTTTCGTTTCCATCAGCCTTTCCTTCACCAAGCTATGCTGGACAGAAATGACATTACCGAGGAGCTGGCCTAACTTTATAAATTTCCGTATATCAAAGGGAGTCGAGTGTTTGAAAATTTCAGAAGTCGATGCTGACATCTGGTAATGGAATCCAGTCGTTAACAAGCAAAGTTCAGCTTTGATGTGAACCTCGGCAGAGCATTCTAATGTCTGTAGCGCGCTGAACTGCGTGCGGTGTATGGGGAGGGCGAGAGGAACATAATGGGTGGTTGAGAGGGATAAAATGGAAGGGTTAGAGGACATACATACTGGTCAAAAGTTTAAAGGTTTAAAGTTTTAAGGTTGAGGTATGGGCTGTAGATACTTGAGGAGATAAAGTGAAAGGTGATTAGTGAAATTGTGAATCACACCATGTAATTGCATATTTAATAGAAACATAAAGGGTGGATACTTCCATATCGCGTCTAGCTAGACACGTCTAAGTCTTGGACGCGTCTAGCTGGACGGCGGCTGCGTCTAGCTGGCGACTGCTAACTTTAGACGCGTGTAGCTTGGAAATCTCCGTCCACGCTAAGTTAGACGCCAACTTGGACGCCTGCTCAGGTAGACGCCAGTTGGACGCCAGTGGAAGTCTCCACCCAAACTGAGAAAACGGATATGGGCAGATGAGATTACGATCAGGATGAGAGAGCACGCTATTAGATAGAATTTCTGACCCCAGTCCACACTATGTGCGCAGCCGGGTGTGAAAAGTCCCGCCTCGACTGGGTCTCTTCTTTGTGGGCCACCAATCGTGGGAGGCAGGGAGGTATGTGACGGGCCAGTGAAAAACGAGTCACGGTCACGGCATTGATCACGGCCAGCACGTGGCGTGACCACTCATCGAGCAGCACTGGCCGTGACTGACGCTATAGGTCATGGCCATGAAAACGAAATCACTGGATCTCGTGATGGGCATTAACAGTTTAACATGTACTAACAGTTTAGATCAGCTTTTTTACCACTATCACAATGCGTTGGAAGTTTTTTTTTGGGGGGGGGAATAGCAGAGTTTAAGCCCAAGCTGCCACGCACGCCTCTCCACAAAGCTTCAAAAGTAGCTGTTGGTGTAAGCATTAACTTGGCTTGTTCTGGTATTTGTTATTGCTGATTTACTTACACGCCACGTCTCGGGCGTGACAAATTTAAACAAAGTAATTAGAAATTACAGTACTCCGGCCACTATCCGGGGATTCCGCGGCTGGGCTTAATGCTGATTTGATGTGAGCTGGTGAAATGACTCCCGCATTCCCCGTTATGTGGCATCCGGTGGCGCCAGCGTGATAAGGCACGATTGTCTGTTTCTGCGATTAGAGGGTAACCACCCAGCCATCAAACCAGCGAGATAAGCGGATGTCCAGCTGGGCTAGGACCAGGTCAGGCATTAAACAAGTAACAAATGAGCATAAACAGAAACATGACTGGCATCTGTGACAAACAGCAGCGTCTAAACCAAAAATGAGTCAGAACACTGCAAAAAATTGTCGCGAACTGCGTGTCGACTCAAGACAGCCGGCCTGATTGCTGCGCTCCTGTCCTGTGCTCTGTCTGACCTCTGACTGCTGAGCTCTATCAGCCACCTCTGACTGCTGAGCTCCATCAGCCGATGCTGACTGCCGACTGCTGAGCTCCATCAGCCGGCGCTGACTGCTGACTGCTGAGCTCCATCAGCCACCTCTGACTGCTGAGCTCCATCAGCCGATGCCGACTGCTGAGCTCCATCAGCCGGTGCCGACTGCTGAGCTCCATCAGCCGGCGCTGACTGCTGAGCTCCATCAGCCGGTGCTGACTGCTGAGCTCCATCAGACGGCGGCGGTAGCCGGCTCCATCGGCGCGGCTGCTTTCCGGGTCATTTGCGCTCCGGGGCGGGGTGGCCGGCCGGCCGGGACGGGGTGGAGTCTGATCGCCTCTGCGGATGGTCGCGCCAACTGCCGTCCGCATCAGACGGCTCGTTCCTCTGCCCCCCCCCCCTCCCAACAGCCCTCCCTCCGCTGCAGGAGCTATCGTCCTGGAGCAGCTACGCGAGGTAACATACATCAGTGACACGACGGCTCACAATTCAGAGCCATTCAGCCTTGACGACGATAAAAAAGGCATCGCATATCCACATGCTTGTATGCACTACAACATAAATTGAAAATCAATCCAATGGATGCTTTTATCATGGAAGAGAGCTATTGATATTTTATATCAATTGGTAACGTCAAATGCAATGCAACAGAGGGCTTGGGCCCCAGTCCTTCTGTTACCAGCATGATAAAGTGGTAGACGTCGGCTGTCTTTGGCATCCGGCTGATAACTTTGCCACTAGTTGCACACTGTCGCCACAATTATGATGAAATATATAACCAGAGTATATAGATGCAACCACACAATCGCAAGAACATAGCAGTCCTCTTCGTCTCTGTCTCTGTCTCAGTGTCTGTCTTCTTTTTCGTCTCTGTCGTCTCTTGATCTGTCATCTTTTGACTGCAATGCCTCTAGTCTTCATCCACATACCCAATACCATCCAATACCAAATCCCAATCTTCCGTCTTCATCTCCATTCTCCATCGTCATGTCTATGTCTCTCCGTCTCGTCTCCATGGCACCGCCCGGCGATGACCGGTCGGCAGAGCCTGTCACCTTATTCCCCTGTCTCCCGACCGCAGTGTCTGAGCTACAGAGCCCAATTCCGCGGCCCGTCAGGACGGCGCCGGCGGCCCGTCAGGACGGCGGTGGCGGCCCAACTTCCCGCCTCCGAGTGTCAGTGTCAGAAACAGGGCCTCAGGCGGTCATTCGCCGTGCTCTGTCGGGGGGCTGACGACAGCCGCCCCCGCTCCGTCCGTGGCCGAGGTCGCCGCTTGAACCGGTGCGGCGCGAATCCGGCCACACTGACTCAAAGTTTGGTCCAGACGGCACATGTGTGGCTCGGACGGCACGCCGGTTGTTCTGGTGAGGGGCCGTGCGCAGCTGGACTGGGGTGGCCCAATTCCAAATGTCAACTGGTCGCCGCCCGTCCGCGGCTCCACGGCTCAGTGGGCGACGTCCATAGCTCCTCTCCCCGTCTCAGAGAGATCAAGGGAACTCGGCCGTCTGAACACCGGAAGGACCGGCCATTCGCCGGGAGAGGAGAAACTATCACCGCCACCGCTGGTCACTCCCCAGAAAAGAGACCACCACCAACGCTGCTCCAATGTAGGTCGACGCTGACATTAGCCCACCTTTTGTTTCAGAACACGGCTGGGTGGAAGAGGAGGGGCTCATAATGTTTCCCGTTGTGTTCTTCACTCTCATGATCGGCTGTTCAGGTAAGAGCTAAGTATAATTCTGAAAACAAGCCTTGCATGGATTTAAACTACTGCTGCAAGTACTTTAATGCCACCGATTACCAGCAAAATTGTTGCTTAGGCATACAGCGTGATGGATATTGGATAAGTTGGGAGAGATAGCGTCAAGCTTTGCGGGACAGTATCAGTTCAGGCGTCTACACTAGTGCCATCTAGGAACTGGTGTGGAAACTAGCGGATCATCCTGATCAACTACCCGCTAGCTTTATTGGGTTAGGTTGTGGACTGTTGTGTACTACATATAGCCTCTGTCACATTTTAACCATTCTCAAAGGCATGAAAACGGACACCCGGGGTCACTCAGACCCCAATAAGGCTAGCCATCAGCTCCCCTCGTGCCCCTTGGCTCCTCCTGCAACCGGCAGTGTCGCTGAGACGGCCATCCATTCGATCAATGTCGAACGAAACAGCACCGACAGAAAACGCCTCCGGCTCTCTGAAAGCAATGTGTGCAGTCTTTGGTTCCGATCCTGTCCTGATGGCCGGCCTGTTTGTCGAAACCGGATCGGATTCAGCTCTGTATGCGGAGCGCAGCGAGTGTCCCAGCAATAGTAATCCGGCGTCTGTTGGAGACACAGCGTACTTGTCCGCTGAATACAAAACAGCGCTTTCAAAACAGAGCCAAGTAGACTGCCTTACAGAGCAGTTTGCATTGCTCTGCGAATTGAGCTGTTTGGAAGAGACAACTTCTACAGATTTGCTTGGCTTTACGAAGAGTGATGTCATTTTCGTTAAAGGGACCCTCCCACCTTCAAAAAAGTTTATGAATTGGCATGAAAGTGATGTTGCTCGGTTCAGAAAGAGCGAAAACGAATATCTACCAAATTTCACCGAAAAATATTCACCGGTTTTCAAGATATTAGACTTTTACTTTTGTTTACTTTTTGGGATCTCCGCTGTTCCTAGCGACTTTATTTGGAAGCAATAGTTTGGCAGCTGAAAGTGCGGCACCTGTTGCGCGCAAAGCAGCATATACCACCGCGTGCTACAAAACGTTTTAGTCAAACATTTAAAAATCGTTAGATATCTGCGCTGAACTCACACATTCAGAGGGGTATTCCTATGCATTAGCCCCTCTGAATCAAAATGCTGCAATTTTGAAATTCAATATTTCCGATTTAAGGCATTTCTCGATGTTGTGAGTGCCGAAACCGGTAATTGTGAGCCAGGGACCCCATTTTAGCTATCTCAACTCAAATCTAATGTTAAGGTGGGAGGGTCCCTTTAAGAGTCTTCCAGAACAGTGACAAGACCTTAAAAACGCAAAGAAACGTAAAAACGTTAACCAAATTGCTGATATGAACAAACCACAAGTAGAATGCAATAAAAAGCATAATGCAAGATGTCGAATACCTATAGCGAAAATAATGAAAAACGCGCTTGGCTGCTTGATAAGTGTATTTGAAAAATAGTAAATAATAAAAATAAATATTTGAAAAATAATATTTCTTATTCCGTCAACTGTTACTGCAAACGTGTCCAATATCAATACAATTTAGTACGTAGTGCGCATGGTCGGGAACTTTTCAGTTGTTTCCCCCCCCCCCCCTGATTTTTTGTTTACTGAAAATGTAGCGGAATTGGTTATGAAGCTGTCATATTCAGCCACACGTGTCTAATCACATTCAAGGTCGCTCTTGGTGTCGTGCGACACCACACAATCAGCGCGACCCTCCCCGGCGCGTCCGAGAGGGGTGTAGGGCCGGGCTACGTGCCTCCGGGGAGCTTGTTGACCTTCCGCTGGGCCGCTGCCAATCGGCCTAACGTGGTGGCCGGCCGCCGCTCCGGAATACGCCGCCACCCAGATGAGATCAGAGCCGACGGCACGTCGAACACGTGTCAATGGGATCCGTGTCGGGTCGGGTCAGTCCTTGTCAAAATGGCAGAGCCGCCCGGTCGGTCTCATGCAACCAAATGAGTTCGGGATTCCGCGAGCCCGGCCCCGGCCACCACTGGTGTTTATTTCACAAGTGATAAAGCCGCAAATGGGCTTTATGAACGATGCCTAGAGCTCGGAGACAAACAAAGCACTCTTGGCTGAGCCGTTTGGTGGCGACAGGCCGCTGGGCTGGCTCTGTAGAGCAGTCAGCGCCATGCTGAGTGGAACGGTCCAGTCTCTCCAGGCCGGGTTCAATTTGCCACCCCAAGCTGGGCTCCGTCTAGGTCTCTGAAGACTCGACGCATCTCTGGATGTGTCAGCGTCGACTGGACCACGGAGGAAAGTGGAGCTCGGGTCACCGGGTCAGCCACATTGCACCAAATAGCAGATTGGGCCTAGTGCCCGCAAGACGGGCTCCCGAGAGCGCCCCAATCTCCCTCCTCCCTTCCTCTTTCTGTCTCGATAATTGTGGCCGGCCTCAGCAGCTGTGTATTATCCCGAAAAGGTCAGCGAGGGAAGGATAGAAGGTAAGTTATGATTACGAGACAGATAAGAAAGAGACCAGACGAAACATGGGATAGAAGAAGGAAAGAGAAGGAGAAGAAGAAATAAATGCATTTTCGGTCTAAGTATTATAAAGCGCAGAGTTCTGACGAGTATCAGAACATTTGTCTATCCAGAAACCTATTAAAATATTTAAGACGGAATCAATTGAATTATCTCAAATCCCAAACTCCCAAGTCCCAGCTGTAATAGAAAATGGGCCTTTTAATGCTACGCCTGCCTGCATCCGGTCGACGGTCGTCGTCCACTCTCCGTTCCCCGCCCACCTCTGTCTGGGCCAGACAGTGAAAGAGACCGGCTATCAATCCTATCGCGATTACTGAATGGCCACGTCAAACAGAATCAATCACACTCTACAGTAGGGCCGGCCGATCGAGCCGAGGGCTAAACAACTGCAGACACTATTCACTCAACGGGGTCACCCCACGGCGGTGGGCCGGATAATGCCATGCCAAGGTCCTGGCCCAATAGATGTCACGGCCGCACACATCAGGGCCGGTGAGGAAACAGGTCAGAAAGGGCACACGTCGGCACGGTCACAGGTCAGCAAGATCACAGGACGGCAAGGTGCCATCCGGCAATATTATGGCCGAAGAGGCCACAGCGTCGTTGGAAGACACTCCTTAGCCTACATATGTCACCGGTCACGGCTCTCGTTAAAAAGAGCCTACCACTGGGTCTGAACCAAGGCCTTTTCTAAGACGACCATCATTGAATCGTATGATTTTACCACAGGACACCAATCAGCATTTCTTTACGTTTTTATTTCGATTTCTCGATTTATTGCCGTATGTGTAGAAGCTGTGCGTTATTGAGAGTAGGAAGTGATTTTCTGATTGTCATTGTTCGCTTTGTTTGCCTTACAAAAACGGCATTTCTAAAAAAAACACACATGTTGTATTATTGCAGTGCTTGTTACGTAACCATGTGTTTGCACTCCAAGTCCAACGTAATATTAAGTACAAAGGAATGGTTCAAATTGTTGGGGTAAATACTGTAAGGAAGTAGTTTAGGTAGAAGGCTGGGTATTAACATCACACGTCACCACGATGAACCCCGAGCTTCGTACGTCGAGAACAGTTGAACGAGCAAAAGCGTGTAAGTGTAGCTGAAATAAGTGCAAGGAAGAAAATGTCATTTACTTCATGTCAGATAAAAACATTTCATGGTATTGTGCGTTTTTACCTTACTTTATTTATAATTCATGTATGAAGCTTTACCAATGTCTGTGGACTGATAATAAGATCTCACGAATTACATCCAACAAAACTCCGGATGGAATTTAATTTAGTGGTAACACGAGGCGTAGAAGGTCGCAAGATCAATGCGGACAGATTATTTGGCAATACCTTTTGCAGCACGCTTTCTCTCTGAATATTTGTTTGTGCCATATCCTCATTTCAGATATAAATCCCTTGCTTTTCTATGCGTCGCGTTATGTTTCTCTAAGGAAACGCCGCGGAATCCAGTAGAGCAAGCAAACATCTACTTGGCAAAGATTATGTAAATCCAAGCTCATAGGATGAATGCACAAATCGGAAGCACATGCCATTCGGCACTGAAAAAAAAACAATAACAAAGGAACACACAGATGCAGGTGTTAGCTTTCGCAATGAAGGTATAGTGTCTTTAATTTGGACCCACCTCGGTGGTACTGCAGTTGCACTGATCCTTCAGAGGCTCTCACGGTGTTGGTTTCGGGGCGCGGCGGGGTCGGCGCAGTCGCGCCATGATTGTCTGCAATCGAGCCGGCTCATCGCATTGATTGGATGGCGTCGTCGCACTGTGGCAGGGATGCCCCGGTGTCCGAACTGAGCCCGGCACCGCTGCCACCGCGCGACACTGCGCGCCCAGCGCCCGGTCCCTCCCGACGGTGACCCGATCCTTTGGACTGAGTGGAGTACCCCTCCACAGCGGGTCCCGCTTCCGCACACCGGCAGAAGCGGGACCCTTCTCCAGGCCGCTCTCCCGTGGGTCCCTGACACGCAGCCCAGCCGCTGTAAATAGGACACCACAGCCAATCTGGAAAACAGTGCCATATAGAGCGGATTAAAGTGTTATGCTGTGCCGACTCTCATTAGAGGCGCGTCAATGCCGCCTCAGTAGTTGGTAGCGTGCCGTGTCTTAGTTAAGGCACTCGTTTAGAACGATGTAAACAAGGGCGTTATTATATGCCGGGATGACTGGGGCTGAGGTCTATACAGAATTAACTGCGCCTCTTTCCCTGAAGCGGTATGAATAATTTCAAACCTTTGCCTTGGTGTTCACACTATCTGCTTCCCTTGTCAAAACATACCAGCATCCCAGATGATTTGTAGTAGTTATTAATATGCACTGTAGCTGAGGCACGGAGTTATTTCGTCAAGGCATTGACCCGGAGCTAAATTAAAATTTGATAGGTACACAAAATAACCACGACATCTACATTCCACAGTATTCAGCAATTTAGAGGCAAATGGGATTGCGGAATGCGTGCCAACGTGGTTATTTAATCTGCTTGATTAGGGGAGCAAAGTGAAGAGCCAGGTAAGTTTTTGTTTCAAAAGCAATTTATTGCTTTATGATTATGCATCCTAAGTTGATAGACATAGCAGTTAATAAGTGCTTCTAAAACACTGGGCTATGCCCCCTTCTTTAAGTTCACATTTTCAGACTATTTGTGGTTACTACGCCAGTTTTCCATCAAGATGATGTGCCCCGCGATACTAAAATGTTTATGTGGTGGGTCGTAAATGGATGGCCCATTCGTGATCGACTTAATTAGCCGATAGCTGACAGTAAATATGTAAACAACTGCTCTCAAAGTGGAATGCTTCATTCAAGTCAGCAATGGTAAATTGCGCCGCCTTCTGCGCCATGCTGAGGCGTCCGCCGCCACCCTGAGCAATTTGGAAATCGATTAGTTAGTTCTAAGGGAGTACTACATAGCCGTCGACAAGCAATACAGTGCATGAAACTACACGGAACTGCTATTAGCGTGCATGTATTAAACTGATATACATACTAGAGATGAGAAAAGAGAGAATGAAGCTCAGCATATTTTCATTATGTAATTTATTTGGACGGTGGCTTTGTATGCACGAAATGAAGGGTGCGCGCCGCAGGATATGTTTGCCTTACATATTATCATCGTGGTACCGTGGCACCTTGTCATATGTTATACCATATGTAATATCTGCATTACTGTATCTGTAATATCATATGTAATACCTATTAGGCGGATAATGAGTCATTGTTTTTACGAGCCTAATATTCGCACCAAACAACTTCAATATTCATCTATGATTTTGACAGGCGAGCACGCAGACCCGTGTCTTGATTCGCCTACGTATCTGCGTCATCTCAATGGTGAGAGTGGGTGTGCTGGCCGCTCGACCGATTCCAAAAGTTAGAGTCCAGATGAATTGTGAAGTGCCCCCAACTACACACCACCGAACTTGATACAGCAGCTCTTCGCCAAACTTAGCCGTGCAGACGAAGACAAATTAATTGCTGGAATCCGGGGTAGGACGAATACCCAGCCTCCTAGCGGAGATGGCGTAAATTTTTACCAGCACCTTCTTTTTGACCTTGTAAACGATAATTGGACAAGGGACACCCAGGAGGTCCATACCGCTAAGTACCATTAAATCATTTCATTTTAGAAACATTTTACAAGTTCCAAACTGTGTAACATCCACAACACTTAACCCGCGCCGGGCCGGGTGGGTGTTTGAACACCCCCTCCCCCCCCCCCCCTGCGGTTTTTCGCAGATATTTCAAAAACGACGGCGCGGAGCGCCGCCGTTTTTGGCACACTTGTCTATACATCTTTTCCGCACATGTAAAAATTTCAGATCCAGGGCTTTCAAGGTCAGGTCACCAGGTCAGGTCAAGTGACCTCACCTCAGAAAAAGTTTCAACCCTCGTCATAGCTACACCGACTGAACGATCGCCTTGAAACTTTCAGCGATTGATAAAAGTTACAGTATGTACAAAATGTATCTCTCGGAATTTTGATATCTGTGAAATAAGGTCAGGTCAATTGTGCGACCTCTCCATTATAAGTCAATTGGAGAAAATTGAAATGCGCTTCTTTTGGACGAATGATGTTCAAAACTCTCTCAAACATCGGTTCATAGGTAACCATGACACATTGAATCGGAAAAATGCACCTGTGAACTCTTTGTGTGCCCCTGAGGTCATCTTAGATCATGAACGGTCACCAGCAGTTTTTTTGCTATAACTTTTGATAAAGACGTGCTAGAGATATGAAAACACGTCAGATGTATTCAGATCGACGATACGGATCGACTGATATGCAACATGACCCTTTCCAGTCAGGTCATGACCTTGACCTGAGGTCAATTTTTTTTTTCAAATGACGTTTCAAGGTCAACAAATAGTTCATTCGACGCGTCTCGACGAGAGGAACACGATGCTGCCAACAGTAATGTCGTGGCTCTCTTGAGTCATAAGTTATTGACGAAAAACCATTTTCCTGAAAACTGCTATTTTTACAGTTTTTGCCCTCTGGAGGCTAAACCGTTGACCTGAGGTCAAATCTGAGAACAATATTAGGAAAGGCCCGTAAAAGGGCTATCGAATGCGCTTTTCCGTGACGCTGTAGCTCTATTGGTTCCCGAGTTAGCCGTTGGCAGTTTCCAAAATTGTTGAAATGGACTACATGACTACCTTTGATGACCTCTGGCGACCTGACCTTTGACCTGACCCAAAAAAATGACTGATGTATTTCCGTCATTATTTTTAACGCTCTTTCGAATGCCGCTTACCGCGTGTTGCTACGTGGCCCAGGAGCCGAGTTAGACGGGGGGGGGGGGGGTGTTCAGACACCCCCCGGCCCGGCGCGGAAGTCGCGGAGCATCGGCCCGGCGCGGAAGTCGCGGAGCACCGGCCCGGCGCGGGTTAATTCAAGTCCCTGACACACTCATAATAGGTCACTGAATGACGATAAGGAGTAGCGTTGCAATAATTAAAACAGTTTAACCCTCGCCCATGTAGGGGGGGGGGTTGGTGCAACCCCCCCCCCCCTGAGGTTTTTCGGAAATAGTGCAAAAACGGCGGCGCGCAGCGCCGCCAAATTTTGGGTACCTTATGGGGCAAGCCTTGCGCATCTTTTGATAAAAAAAAAATTTGACCGGGTCATATCAGGTCACGGAGTTATGACGTCACAAAGGGAACAGCCTCCGGCCGGATTTTCACAAACTGAGTGCCAACGCCCGAGGTTTCCTGCCGGTGGTACGGACATCGGTTGATGGATCGTGATGAAACTTCCCATGCATGTTGGGGCAAGTATTGGCTATCATATGGTATAAGAAACTTGACCGGGTCAGGTCAGGTCACGGAGCTATGACGTCACAAGAGGAACAGCGTCCGGTACTATTTTTGAAAAGCGCCCGAACCACTATTTTGCTAATTCTTGTCACCTCAATGGGAATATGCAGCAATATTAGCTTCTATAGGGAGCAAATGGACCTTCCAAATCCAAAAATACAACCAGATTTCAAAAATTTAAATTTTCATTTTTCGAATTTCTGCCGCCGACTGTGACCTTGCCGACTTCCGGCGCTCCCAACGCGGCATTTTTAGAGCTAGGGAAACGAAATACATACCAAACGATAGAGAATTGATCAAGGAACACGATAGTGAAGGTTTCAAGTCGATATCTTCCACCATTTTGCCGCAATCGCCGCGGAAAGTTGAAAAAAGTCTATTTTTCCGAAAATTTGACCTTTGACCGGTCAAAAGTAGGTCAAATGTTGACCTAGGACCAAAAAATATACCACCAATCGCGAGATCTCGGCGAGAGCAATCCGTTGGTCTTTTCCGCTAAGCTCTACGACGCTCCGTTTTCAAACGCCAAGGGGGGGTCGCACCAACCCCCCCCCCCCCCTGCATGGGCGAAGGTGGCAGATCGCCGTTTACGGGCGAGGGTTAAAACTATTAACCCGCGCCCCGTTGGGCTCTGCCGAGCAACGCGCCCGGTTGGGGGGGGGGGGCCATTTTGCCCCCCCTAAGATCTCGAGAACCACGCAACATAGCGACAAGCGGTAAACGGCGTTGGATAGCCCCAACGGGGAACTACCTTGTGACCCAATTTTATTGACCTAGGTCAAACCGATGACGTCACAGGTCAGGTCAAAGGTCCAATTTTCACCGTTTACAGGCATTTCAAGAAATGCGTTGTAAAATCGAGTAAAATGCATTTCATTGAAAATCATCGATGGGGAAATGTTCTTCAAACACATATTTTGCTATTTGAGGTCACTGATACCAGGTCAGGTCACAGAGGTCAGGTCACGGGGGGTCACAATATGAAAGTGTCGTGTGATACATGTTTTATGGTCCATTTTACATGACAAATGCGATTATGTGGGTCAGGCAGCCTTTGGGGCCAGCTTAGGTCACGTTTTGGTCAAGGTCAGGTCAAGGTCAGGTCAAGGTCAGGTCAAATTAGGTCAAATTTCAAAGTTAATATTTTTGCATAAAATGGGCATCGAATCGATGCAGCTCGTCACGGGGAGTTCATTGGTGGTCTTTGTTTTGTCGTACGTGGTCTAGAATCGCTAAAAATTGAGTTCAAAAATTTGACGTCATCATTTTTGAACAGTGTTTTCGCTATAACTTGGCCAAAAAACGAGATATCGATCTGAAATTTGGTATGTATATAGAAGAGCGCTGGGACTATCACATTTATTCCGGTTTTTTCGAAATTCGGAACAATTTTGGATTTTTCAAAAGTTTTTCTAAAAAAAATCAATTTTTTGATTTTTTTTTTGGTCAAAAACCAACAATTTTGAAAATCCGAGATAGCAGTTTTGTAGCGCCGCTTTTTGTCTACTAGACCATATAAAGAACTTTGAAATTGCTTGATAACTGTAGATTTGGTGAGCGTTTCAAGATTGCATGTTTTTTGCTCATTTTTGCTCGAACATGACCTCAGTTTGACCTCAATAACTCCTGACCTAAGTTGACCTAAGACTTGAAATTTGGTGTGAAGGTGTCAAATTGATGGCCGGGAAGGTACTGAAAATTTGACGGCGCTGCGCGCCGCCGTTTTCTTGCTATTCAGGAAAAACCACAGGGGGGGCCAAAATGGCCCCCCCAACGGGGCGAACCGCGCCCTGATGGGGGGGCATTTTGGCCCCCCCCTGTGGTTTTTCTTAAATAGCGAGAAAACGGCGGCGCGCAGCGCCGCCAAATTTTGGGTACCTTATCGGGCATCAATTTGACACCTTCACACAAAATTGCAAGTCGCAGGTCACCTCAGGTCAGGAGTTATTGAGGTCAAACTGAGGTCATGTTCGAGCAAAAATGAGCAAAAAACATGACATCTTGAAACGCTCACCAATTCCACAGTTAACAAGCAATTTTAAAGTTCTTTATGTGGTTGTGTAGAGAAAACACAGCGCTACAAAACTGCAATCTCGAAATTTCGAAATTTTGAGATTTTGACCCTCAAAAAAAAATTGTTTTTTTTAGAAAAACTCAAAAAATTTCCATTTTTTCGAATTTCGAAAAAACCGGAATATATGTGATAGTCCCTGCACTCTTCGATATACATACAAAATTTTAGACCGATACCTCTTTTTTTTGGCCAAGTTATAGCGAAAAAACTGTTAAAAATTGATGACGTCAAATTTTTGAACTCAATTTTTAGCAATTGTATACCTTGTAGCGCAAAACGGAGACCACCATTGAACTCCCCGTGACGAGCTGCATCGAATCGATACCCATTTTATGCAAAAATATCAACTTTGAAATTTGACCTAATTTGACCTGACCTTGACCTGACCTTGACCTGACCTTGACCAAAACGTGACCTAAGCTGGCCCTAAAGTCTGTCTGACCCACATAATCGCATTTGTCATGTAAAATGGACCATAAAACATGTATCACACGACACTTTCATATTGTGACCCCCCAGTGACCTGACCTCTGTGACCTGACCTGGTATCAGTGACCTCAAATGACAAAATATGTGTTTGAAGAACATTTCTCCATCGATTATTTTGAATGAAATGCATTTTACTCGATTTTACAACGCATTTCTTGAAATGCCTGGAAACGGTGAAAATTCGACCTTTGACCTGACCTGTGACGTCATCGGTTTGACCGAGGTCAATGAAATTGGGTCACAAGGTAGTTCCCCGTTGGGGCTATCCAACACCGTTTACCGCTTGTCGCTATGTTGCGTGGTTCTCGAGATCTGAGGGGGGGGCCAAAATGCCCCCCCCCCCATCAGACCGCGTTGCTCGGCAGACCCCATCTGGGAGCGGGTTAAGAACAATCAGAACAATGAGAAACACGTCATTTTCCTTTACAACGAAATAAAATTCGTTGCCATTAGAAAACATATCTGATGATACAGTGATTATTGATTTTAATAATCAGGGCAAGCTCATTGTTCATGGCGACACAGATAACAGGAACATAACATATTAATCCGCGCATTTTACGCAGCTGACTATATCAGCAATCCTGAAACATTTTCCCGGCGGGATGTCACTGCAAAATCGACAGAACTGTTGGATCGGCCACATAATCCCGGGGATGACACCGAAGGCAAATTGAATGTCATAGTGATCCCCGAAGGTATTCGTCCATAATCCAAGCAATTAAAACGATGCAGTCGTAGAGTGACTGGTCAATGGTCATCTATATGAATTGTATGAAGAGGAAAACGAACAACCACGCACTTCACAGTATCATTGATGGGAGTAGCATAGCATAGTAGGTATTAGGAGAGAATGTCAACTTACTGACATCACTTGACATTAAAAGACACTTAGTCAATATTTTCCTTTTTCAAAAGATAAATAGATGATAGAAGATAAAATTTCAAAAGATGAAAATATGTAATAATATCCGCTAAATATCCGCTTCCTGATGTTAGTGATTTTATACTTGTGCATCAAATTAGTAGGTATGTTGTTTAGAACATACACAGAATGTGCAAGATTTGCTATTAGCCATGCGTGGATGTGTGGGCTGAATCGACCCCATGGATTGATTGCACATCGACCGGGTATTGACATAAGCCCCGCAGAAGCAACAAGAAAGCAACAAGCCATGGCACTCTGTTTTCTGTCCCCAGTTGCAGCCTGGACCATATCATTATTCTGTGCAGACCACTGTCTGCAATGCAATAGGCGTTCCCAAACTAACCAGTCTGCTACCAATTAGTTTGATGAAAGAAATTTGGAAGGAAAATCACTCTTTATAAGCAAGCAGAAATAAAAAGAATTACGAAAAAATAACGGAACTGAATAATAGTGTGGAATTAAAAAAATAACTTAACACTAAATTCCTACCATTAACAATAATAAATTACAAATGCATATAAACGTTAAGATGAGCTCCAACATAAACTTTTTTTTGGTGCTGATGAAATATTTCTATTACATACCTACCACATGAACAAAAATTCGAATGAACAAATACCTAAGAGTTGATATTCTAAACGCATCGCAATTGGAATAATTTGCCTGCTAAATGTCTTCCTTCCAGAAGTTCGGCAATATGTAGAAACTTAAAGGGACTATCCCACCTTCTAAAATGTTGTTAAAACCAGTTAAATTGTGCCCGACTTTATAGATTGGATGACCAGGAACACGGTTCTGGCATTTATTTTTCATTAAACATCTTAGGCTTCCCATATTCCAAACACAAACTTTCAAATATGTGACGTCACAGCCCAAAATTACCTCCTTCCCCAGGCCACATTACTGTCATAAAGCTGATTCTTTTTACTCTGTAGGCACCACAACAAAGTTCAGACCAAGTTTTAAGCGATTTTTCAGCAAACAAACACATTTAAATCAGAATGACTAAACGAGGTGACGTCACACTAACGGTCGCTCCATGTTGAAGATAGGGCCTTGTACAAGGCCCATTTTCAAGAGAAGGGAACGAATTTTTTCAACACCAAGAGGCCGCGGGGGTTGCAACCTAGATAGATAGTGGTTTCTGAACCTCGCCGCAAACTTGGCTATCTCAACTCAAACCCCATGTTAAAGGTGGGATAGTCCCTTTAAGTCTAAAAAACTGAAAACTAAAGAAATGTAAGCCTAATGTAATGTAAGTTATATATCGCAAAGCGCGCTTGGCGATATATCGACTTTTCCATTCGAGTGGAGTTGCTTGCAGTGTAGTGGCTGGAGGCATGAAAAATAGCGACGAATCTCACGCTAGTCCTGCAGTGTCACAAGGCACCTTGCCGCCGATCGCTCCGCACCATACCCAGACCTCCTTCCGATCCGACTGTGAGGGACTGATGCAGCCGGCGCAGCCCACCGGTTTTACACCACTACACACGAGAGTCCTCAGCAGTGGGCGGCCCCAGTCACTCGGCGCCGGCACAAAGGTTTAGCAGCGCAGGTCAACAAAAAGACACGGCGTTTTTCGTTCGGTGCGCGGCTGCCGTTTCATCTCGGCAGCTCGGCGGTGGAGTCTCGACGCGCTGAGCTCTGAATCAGCTGCTGTCTCCGGCGTTTGGAGCGGGCCGCCGCGGCTCCGTCAGCTCCCGCTGCCGGAGGGCTGCAGAGTTGACGAGATGCCCGATCACATCCCGGGGTCAGATGCAGACTAGGCACACCGCCGCCCAATGCTCGAGGATCGCGTGCTCAGAAGACTGCGGACGGACGGGCGAGGTCGATAGGAGACGAAATTCAGCTGCCGAAACTCAGAAGTAATAAAACGAGGAGATTTTCAGAAATGTCAATAGTCAAACGCTGCTCTTGGTAAAAAGTAAAGTGTAATCCGTTGAAAAGGAATCGTCAAGAAGTTGCTTAGCCATTAACAAATGCATATGCTAGATTGATAACACCCTACCAATCAGAAATAAAGAGGGTACCACTTAAACATTTCTCAGGTTGATCGCTAAGTTCCTTACACTTGATACATCCGTGAACGATCGAATATTCAGACAAATAACCGCCGCCGACCCCTCGCCGTTTCGTGCCGCACCCCTGACGATGATTTCCCTGTTCTTCAGACGGAAACCGGCTGCGCCACTGGGCTCACGGCGGCTCCCTGTTCGACGGCCCGTCCGAGCACGCGCACTCGCACACTCAGCGGAGCACCTCAGCGAACGGTACAGAGACGAACACGACTGCGCAGCTGGGCACGCCAGCGTTCCTGCACTGCCGCCAGCCGGCGTCAGCACAGACCGCCGACGGCAGACCCACAGAGGTGAGAGAGGGGTGGAGGGACAGGTGGGAGGTCACAACCGGCACAGACCGCCGACGGAAGGCCCACAGAGGTGAGAGAGGGGTGGAGGGACAGGAAGGAGGTCACGAACAACACACAATGCCGACAGCAGGTGCAGGCCCACAGAGGTGAGAAGCACGGCACATCGAGAAGAACTGTGAGGGCACAACGGTAGACGTGAAATTTACAGAGGTTTAGGTGATAAGAAACATCAAAAGGCCCAGTGTAAACATAAATTTACGTTATATCTACAGCGGAAAGTGTGAAGAGCGTATTGGATATGAAGACAAAAGTAAGGATGGCATTACCAGCAGTGCGTAAGTGCATGGTCAATAAGTCATATTTCCATCCGTGTGCTTCATCGGCACATAAATCCCAACACTTCTTCTCCAGAGCCGGCGCGTGGGCGTGTGACTGGTGCCCCGCAGCCTCCCCCGGGGTCCTATTGTCCCAGCTCAGAAATATGGCCACGACTCCCCTGGCAACCGCCTCTAAATATCAGCACTGTCTCTGAAACCGGCCGCTGAAAGGAGGCGGCGCTGCGGCTGTGTTCCCATATCGGCCCCATCCCGCTGACACTGTGGGACGTGACGTCAGGAGGGGGCCGGGGGCGGGCGGGCCCCGCCGACCCATACGGCCCACATATCACTCAGTCACCACCATGAGCCGGGCCGTAGCACCCATCCAGCGCCCGGCACGACACTGCCGAGAGCACACATCAACTCGGCAGTCGGACTTCGGAGCGTCGTGGCGATACCAAGCAGCAGCAGATAGTTTTATGAGCGAAGCCAGAGATTCCTCACTGCGTTATTGTTTTTATTTGCAAGGTTTTATACGGCTTCCCCTCGCATTTGTCTATTGTGTCAGTCCTGCTCTCTCTCCCTCCCTCCCTCCCTCCCTCTCTCTCTCTCTCTCTCTCTCTCTCTCTCTCTCTCACACACTCACTCACTCACTCACTCACTCACTCACTCTCTCTCTCTCTCCCTCCCTCCCTCTCTCTCTCTCTCTCTCTCTCTCTCTCTCTCTCTCTCTCTCTCTCTCTCCCCTTCTCTCGCCGTCTCTTTCTTCCCAGCCCCCGACGCTCTGCTTTGTTTTGAATATCCTTTCATTCCGAACTCTTCCCTGACCCGCTCTCCATACCTCCGTATCGCTCCCTTCCAACCGCGCTGCTATAAATGACGGTGAGCTGCCGTGCTGCCACGATCTCCGACAGAATCTCCGGTGAATTGGATGCCTTGTGGGGCCTGTCCCGGTAACCGGTGGTTTGCTGGGGTGTATTTGTTAGCGCCACCATCCATCAGCGCCGGCCGGCTGCGGCGGCTATTTTCGGCGGTGCTGGCCGGCCGGGTGGCCGGTGACATATCGCTCCAATAGCCGGCTAGTCACAGCCGGTTATATTAGAGGACCGGTGACGGACCGTCCCGGGCCCGAGCCCGACCCCGTCCCCGTCCCTCCCGAGCCCGACCGCCTGTCCCCGCTCCTCCGAGTCAGAGTACCTCCCTCCGTCCCCCCGACTCTCCCCGTCCCGCAGCTCCATCAGCTTCACCATCAGAGCCCCCCTAATTCCGATACACCTCCCTCCGTCCCCCCGACTCTCTCCCGTCCCGTAGCTCCACCAGCTCCACCACCGAATCTCCTCTAACTCCAATGGCCCTTACCCACTTCTTCCCGTGCTGTCCAATCTTCCGTGCTGTCCAGTGCTCCCTCCATACTTCCCCTCACATACAGGGTGTCCCAAAAGTAAGGTCATGATTTAAAACTTAAATATCTCGAGAAGTAAGAGTCCGAATCACTTCCAATTTTAACACGTGCAAGGTACATCCATAAAATTATTTTCTTGCATGCTTAAACCATTTTTGATCATAACTACACCGAGCAGTAGGCATAAAACTGAGAAGGTCGAAATTCAACTCTTAGAGAGGGTCCGTCATTAAAACAAAGGGTAAATACCGCCCAGTTTTCGGCCCTAAGCAGACCCTATCAGCTCGCCCTATCTCTGAACTCATGCATAGTTTCGCCTCAACCGGTGAAACGTCAGAAAAAAGGTATAATGTACGCACAGGGCATGTATACTTAGCCACCTGTGCTTCGAGGTCCTGAGGACGACAGCGGGAATCGGGTGAAAATAAATCAAGAGAGGTGGCCGAGAGTCCTCCCAGTGGTTCTTCCGCTCGTCGCAACGCAGCTGTGCCGACACCATCAACCAGCAGTGGTTTCAGCAGGATGGAGACTATGCTTGCACCGTCCTGAAGATCATGCATTGTCTCCGAAAGTGGATGTGAGATCGCGTAATTTTCAGTCAGGGCAACGCCATTGAATGGCCTCCGCGGTCACCTGACGTTACACCTTCATATTTTTATTCTCTGGGTACACAACGGAAAAGTTGTCTTTTAGGACAACCCAACGAGCCGGGAAGAACTAAAGGATGATCCCTCCGAGCAAACATAAGCGGCATCTCACCAGAGAATAGCTCCAGAATAGTGGAGGAAGTAAAACGCAGTCTATTCGTGCACGCGGCCCGAAATGGTAGCCATGTAGCAAAGTAGCAAATGTGGGGCTACGAGCCAATGTATTGACTCATATGTATATCAGAATATAATTTTATAAAATGCTCTTTCATATGATGTCCTATTTATTTCTATCCATCGCGTATTTTTGGCGGTGTGGCCAAAACAAATGATGACCTTACTTTTGGGACACCCGGTACAGTGTCCGTCCAGTGTCCAAAGTCCCTTCCTCCATCCCTCCCCTCGTTGTCAAGGCCTCTGCCGGCCCCAGAAATCGAAACTAACATAATCCGAGGTCGGAGTCATGTCAGCTGATAAGTCTTCACTGAATGAGGTTCAGCTGTGAGTCTGCCTTCCAGACATCTCGGCACTTGACTGAATGAGGCAAACAAATTTCCTGAATGAGGCCGGGGTATTTATGGGCTGAGTGACGTGGAGATGTAAACTGAATGAGGCCTGGGAAATAAGCTGAATGGCATTGGGGGTCTGAGCTAATTATGTGAAGATATCGACAAATCACTCTTCTATTTCAATATAAATTTCCGAGTAGTTTATCAAATACTGTTTTCTGTTTTCTGCTCTACTGTTTTTTTCTGCTCTACTGTTTTCTGCTCCATGGGCTGCTCTCACTCGCTTTCTTTGTACCTGTTCAAATATACCACCGGTGGGAACCGGAATGAAAAAAATGCGTGCTAACTATACAAGGACCTTATGTGATATATGAAGTTGACGAGACCCGGACCATTGAGTGAGGCTGATGTATGAACTAAAGGAGTCCGACATATAAGCTGAAATGTGACACATTCGACGAATGGCTTGGGAATGACATCTCAAATGACTTAATCAAGGATATGAATAAAATGGCTGAAGCGAAGAATAAATAAACTTTAGAGTGAAAGAAATTTGTATATCAGCCGCTAGAAGTTCACTATTACTAGTCCACTGTGTCCCACTGTCGGTTTGTCGGCCTGTCTGTCTGTCTGTCTGTCTGTCTGCCTGTCTGCCTGCCTTCCCCTCCCTACAAGGGGTCTTGCATAGCGCCCCGCGGAGTCCGTCTGTTTTTGTATTGCAGCGGCAAAGTTCTCCCTATCTGGCATCGACCGGCCCGGTTTATTGGGCCTGCTGTATTGATTTATGGCTGACCTGCTGCTCGCCAACTGACCTCTCTGACCCCTGGCAATCTATCGACGGTCTGACCCTGTCATGGGCAAACTGACCTCTAGCGGTCTCGAATGAAAAATGGCCGAACCAAAACACTGGCAACATTTAGGATTGGCCTTTACTTACCTATGCAACACTCTCACCTTTTGTCTTACATCAGTTGATAACTGACTTAGCCTGGAGAAGCCATATACACCGTCTTCAGCGCCCTACCACCCGTCACAAATGCAAAGTATTATTAAAACAATCACTGAACTGTGACGAAAACTGACACTTTGAATGGCAGTACTGTTTGAAAAGGGCTCTGGCTATGACAGATGATAATTGATAATTTCACGAGCGATTAGTGGCTTCGTTCTGCTGAGCCTCTGGATACTTGTGACGCCTTCAAGTTTACGGATGCCGACTTACTAAGCGTGACGGTGGGTTCGGGCGCACACGAATGGCCCATTTGTGCTCCGACCGGGAGTGGGGATCCCAGCGCCTCCTGAGACCGCTGTGCTCTGTGCAGTAAACACAGGAGGGGAAATGGGTAAAAGGAGGCGCCTGGTCGAAAGCTCACATCAAACAGAAATTCCGGTTACTTGGGGATATTTCATCAGTGTTTTCGTAAAGTTCAACATGAAATATAATAGGTATGTACCAGGAAACTTGTTGCCTGTAATGTTGTGGCATACGAGAAGAGCTGCAATATTTCCACCGCTTTCATAAGCATGTATAGTCATGTTTAAACTTTATTCTTGTTCTTACAGTACATAAAGAAAACAAATCAACAGCACAATATCTTAGTATGGGTAATGGGTATGTGCCACACCTAGACGCACAGAACATGAAGCAGCGTGACAACTGGTACCCTCCCCCCTCCCCCCTCCGGCAGGTATCGTGGCTGCGGCGCCGCGACTGGCACCTGCTCACCACTGGGAAGACGGTGTTCACCAGCGACGAGCGGTTCCAGATCTACCACGTTAAGGCGGACAACGACTGGGTGCTCAAGATCAGCTTCGCGCAACTGCGCGACGAGGGCCTGTACGAGTGTCAGGTCAGTGGCCGGCGCGGTCGATAGGCATTGGGGGCCGTCTGTCGCCGATCCGTCTGTCTGCTACTGATGGTCAGGAAGGAAATAGTTCAGTCCCGTTAGTTTATGTGTGTGACGAAGGGGGCGGTCAATTAACAGGCAGCGGTCGCATTTGGTCTTCAATGAAACACAGATGCAAGCCATTTCTTAAAAATACCACTACCCAGCACTAAAATTCCTCTGCATATGGGCGATACAGTGCCATCCTACATAGGGGTGGCACCAAGCACCAACAAGGCGCCGCCGCACCGCCCTGAACGGTGCGTGACCAGCACCATTTGCGGCATGTTTGGCGGCCGACCTGCGGTCTGCCCGGGAATCAAACCATTAGCGGACATTGTCGCCAATAAAAAGTCAATTAGCCTGTCTGACACGTGTCCACATATGCAGTTTGGCTGATTATCTGTCATTTTTAGTTGCGCATCAGCCGTTGATTATGCATAGTTTATGCTCTAATACGACTACTGAAGCTGATCAATATAACCATCGAGCAAATAAGGTAGAGTTTTTGCAGGTAGAATGCTACCGTTGATGTTGGTCCGTCTAGCGTAATTGGGATTAACGTACTGCAACGAATTACATCTATCGCACAAACAAACCTAGAATGAAGTACCTACTTGATCATTTCACCTTTGCTACCCATGTGGTCACACCGGTCCCGTAGCTCAGTTGGTAGAGCGTTGGACTCCGCGTGGTGAGAGCACGCCTTCCCGGTTATAACAGTCCGCCGTCCGGGTTCGAAGCGCGACGGGCGCTTGATGGGCCTCCTGACAGGTATGGTTGCGCTTGGTGGCAGGCCGTAGCCAGGCGAAGTCAGTGAGGGGACCGGCCGAACGCGGCTATGCGCGCACGTTAAAGGTAGTGTGCCAGCTTTCCTGGACCGTATGGAGTTAATGGCCCAGATAAGGAGAACCGGATTTTTAGAACTTATCCATACCTTCAAAGCTCATGGAAACGTCTTAAATTCTTCAAATTTTGAGTACCCCAGTGCGAAATTCGCCCCGACGGGTTGTCGGTCGTACCCCAACCACATTTCACACCACTATGAACAATAAATGCACGCACTGAAATCGCTATTACCGATAGGCTCATCCAATCAAGTTTCGATAAACCCGTTCATCATCATCTCCTGCGGTTTCGAACACGCCTGTTAGGTGGTGCGGTAGACCGCGCCCAAAGCCAGGGCCCCGGTAACGTGAGGTAGCCGAGTCGGGGCAGCGTGCGCTGACCCAAGCCGGGGCCGCGCGTCCTCCCGGTGTCATGTGATATAGCCCGGGGCTGCCCGGGGATGCGGAAGACCGCGCCCAAAGCCGCGGCCCCGGCTTGGGTCAGCGCACGCTGCCCCGACTCGGCTACCTCACGTTACCAGGGCCCTGGCTTTGGGCGCGGTCTACTCATACTTTGTGGTGCGGTGGTGGTGCGTCGGGCCGCGCGCTCTGACTTCGGCCAAGAAAAATGCGTCAGCTGATCATTGTCATTTCTGCCACTTTCATGTGGTGAGATGGGGTCATAACTTTAGAGACGGCTCAGACGGCTGTTTCATATCAATTATTTTACATAAAATAATATTCCAAACCATAAATTAATGTTTGACAGCCAAATTAAAGAAACAATACCAATACAGGCTTCCAGTTTAAATTCGACGTTGTGTTGTCTACGATTAGACAGCTGATAACTCATTCCCGTACGTCGTAACTCTATAATGACCTTTGCTTATTGTCACATGTGCGCCGCATTCGCGATTGTTGCCGACGCCTGTTTGCAGGTGAGCCCACTACAGTTGTTATACATATCGAAAAACCGATAAACTTTTAGGCGAAAAAAAAACACTATTTTAGGCCCATTTTTGATTTTCTTTGCGATATTAGGTAAAAACAGAAGCTTCTTATCCTAGGAAAAATAAAATGGGAAATCATTTGAAGGTGGCACACTACCTTTAAACTTTGGACTCTAAATTCTGCCATAGAACTGGGACTGCGCGATCGGAGGGTAGAGGGCAGTGTTAACGCAACAAGCTTCGCTTAGCGGTGGCTCTGTCCTTGTGAATCCTTCCTATCAAAAGGTTCGGACTAAATTTCTTTAAAAAAAAAACAACGGCTAGAAGAGGCACAACAACTGTTTTCGACACGATGTACAAATCATGCGCTTTCACTGGCATGGTGCGAGTGGGAAAAGCCATTGGTATGCATCGAAAATGTACCTACTTATTTACTAAGCGTTTGAACTAGTAGCACACCTATGAGGCCATACCTACTCCTTGGACCCAGTCATAAAATGTATTCAACCTCTCAGGAAGCCAAGTCCAATAAATGTTTTATTTTCCAAAGTATGCATGTAGCTCCCAAGGCGTCAGTAACGAGAACATCCTAATATGCCACCAGTCTCTGTATGAGAAACAAGTGTGCTGCCTCTGCCATACCCTGGCATTTTGCCCAATAACGTTCCACGACAAAGTTCCGTGGGCGACGCGCCATCATCCCCGCTACCGAATCGCCGCTATCCAGTCTTGTACCAAAACCCTACCACACCAACACAGCCACCCTGAGACTGTGGCACGACTCGACCGTCAAAAACAGCAACACATTTTCTGGCCTCTTCACAACAGCCGCCGCTCCTGTGTGCTCTCAAGCCCATCGGCGCAGTTTTCTGTGTGTGCGCAGCACTTGCAAGTGTCGCTCGTGCGTTCCAGCCGTCAAAAGCAGCAGTCAAGTGTCACGCTGGTGGGACGGCCGGCTGACAGCAGGCCGGCCCGCGGTGTCAACTGGTCACCACTCGAGTGCGATCGAGCCCGACAGTTGCTGGAACTCTGCGTCAGCAGCGGGGGCGTCTGTCCCGAGCTGAGAGGGGGACGGGGTAACCCGCCGCCTTCAGCAGACGTCGACTGGTGACAAATGGGTCGATATGGCCGTGTGGAGGGCGCACCTCGCCCGGAATCAATGGACGGCGGCGGCTCGCGTGAGGTTGTCGCCGTCCGTGTATGCACAGCGCCACCGGCCGGCCGGCTCGGCCGCGTGTTCGGGGCGCGTGCCCGCCGTCAGCGCGTGACGCCGCAGCCCGCCCCCGGGCCGCCGGCACACCGTATGATTGGAGGTGTAGGAATGTAGCGGCTCGTAGTCGGGTGGGTGGGTCACTGTGCACACACCCAGCTGCAGTAATAAGAGTGACCCTGACCTGTGGCCGGCAGTTGCAATTGGTGCTCAGTAAACCACTTGTTCTTCCGTATCGGTAGTGATTCTGTGATTACCGTACTGACTTATTTCCGTTCTTTTGTCGGCAGATTCCTACGGACAAGGGGAAGCTGTCGTACTTCACGCGTCTGCGCGTGGTGCAGCCCGTGGCGACGATCGAGGGCACCGGGCTGTACCACGTGGAGCGAGGCACGTCCATCAGTCTCAGCTGCGTCATCAGAGAGGTACGCAGCCGCCCGCTGAGTGTGTGTGTGTGTGTGGGGGGGGAGGGGGGCCTGGTGATCGACCAACTCGCCCGGGGATTTACCGGAACGGAGTTCAATTCCGTTACACCGTAAAAACCCTGTCGCCGGTGGGGGCCGCCGTCCGGCCCCGGTCTGATGTCGCGCTGGCACGCCCCCCTGTCCGCTCCGTTTCCCGTTAGCAGCAGCTATGGGCCGTCAGCGGACGGGCGGGCCGATGCCGGGACGCTCCGTCCCTGCCGTGTCTGTTGACGATCGGTCCAGCCTCGCAACGAGCGCGGCCGCCGCCGGGGCCGGAATTTCAATTGGCCCACTTGGCCGCCCGTATATAAAGGTGGCCAGCCCGTTCTGAGTACATCCGCTATAGTGATTCGCGCAGCCTGTTAAGCTCCATCAAGGCTCGTCCACGTGGTTTTTATCGCGCTGGTGCCCTCTGTATTGCAGGCACTCACTCCACCGACGTTCGTGCATTGGCACCATAACGACAAGGTCCTGAATCCGTACAACCTGCGCAGTGATATTCAGGTGAGGAAGGCACACTGTCGAGCGGTAACGACTTCGATGTGATCGACCTTTAGATGTTCCTTAGCACCGATGTCCTGTCATTGACCGCCAGTGTAAGTGTCACACAGGCCACTCGCAGTCGTATCCCCTTACCCACGAAGTCATTTGAACGGGCGTATGTATTGTGGAGGGACGTGATTCTGCAATATAACAAGGAACGGGTTTGTAATACGGTGTGACGCCAACAGCTGGTTATTAGCCACTTATGTCAATCCACCTGTGTGCTGCGTGATTGTGTAGCGTTCACTGGCGTCTTGATGGTGTGTTTAGTGTCAGTCTGTCACCAGTTTGTGGGTTGATCGGGAACCGTAGTGTGTAACCTCCTCGGTCTCACCCTATAGGTCAGTACCTATGTTACCTGCCTGCAATCACTGATTTGTATGACAGACTGTTACTGACTCGTCTGTCAGACTGGTATCGATGTATGTAAACATCGGACACCGTCTGTTACCGACCTCTATGACAGTCTGCCGGCAGCATGTTTGTGTGAAAGTCTGTCACAAAGTGGTATAATCTGTCACCCATGTGTACTGTTCTGCCACTACACCGACCTATACGACAGCCTGTGACCCATTGTGTACCATTTTGTCACCATTTTGTATGACAGTCTGTCACCCATGTTGCACCATTCTGTCACCCATACCGTTCTGTCACCCGCGCCGTACAGTCTGTGTATGACAGTCTGCCACCCATGTGTACCGTTCTGTCACCCGCGCTGTGTGACAGTCTGTCACCCATGTGTGAACCACTTAGTCATCGGCCCGTATGGCAGTCTGTCACCCATGTGTACCATTCTGTCACCCGCACCGTTCTGTCACCCGCGCCGTATGACAGTCTGTGATCCATGTGTGAACCACTTAGTCATCGGCCCGTATGGCAGTCTGTCACCCATGTGTACCATTCTGTCACCCGCACCGTTCTGTCACCCGCGCCGTATGACAGTCTGTGATCCATGTGTGAACCACTTTGTCATCGGCCCGTATGGCAGTCTGCCACCCATGTGTACCATTCTGTCACCCGCGCCGTATGACAGTCAGTCGCCCGCACCGTTCTGTCACCCGCGCCGTATGACGGCCAGTCCGCCAGCGGTCGGTATCGGCCTCCGACCGTGCCGGACGCCTCGGTCTCTGTCAGAACTGTGTGCTCGGCCGCCGGCGAGCCGCACACGACCGTGTAATGACCTCGATGATAGATCGTGAGCGTCGCCATCCCCACCGGCCGCCATCGACCTGGGTCGGCAGCGACGGGCGGTCATAGGACGGGTCACCGATGGAGGGCAGGTCAACTGCGGCGGGTCACCAACGGAGGGGGCAGGTCACCTGCGGCGGGTCACCGACGGGGAGGGCAGGTCACCAACGGAAGGCTGATCGCCAACTGAGGGTTCAGAGACAGCGGGTCATCGACGACAGATCACCAATGTAGAGCGGTGCAACGCCCACTGAACGCCTATAATATCATAGACCAACCGACTTAAACTAACCCGACGTCTGCTGTGTGCGACGTCATCACTGCAAGTGCATATCATTATAAACGGTGGAGAGATAGAAGGGAAGGATATAGAATTGCGCGGTACTTGCTGAGATGGAAGGGAGAGGAAGGGAGGAGAGAGAGAGAAACAGAGAATGGGAGAGATAGAGAAAGAAATAGAGAGAGGGGGATGGAAGAGAGGGAGAGTAGATAGGGAGAGTAGATAGGGAGAGGAGAAAGTCGTGCCTGGACTCGTAAGGACCCGCTCCAACACAGTGAATGTCACGCGGAATACCAGAGTGTGACTATATACATGTGTACATCTGAGTAGGAGCCGCTAGCCGAATGGCAAGCAGCTACCTGGCGGGCCGGCGGAATGGAGAGGGCCGGCTACCAGGAATGCCACACCGAAGACCAATGATGGGGCCAAAGTTTGGAGAGGATGGCGCCGTTGGCCGCCAGAGTGGCCATGAAACATGCACTGAGCCCACCACGACGAGAGCGGATGGCTTGAGTTTAATGGCGAGCCTCTCGATGATCGTATTGGATAGGCAAGTACCACAGTCGAGATGCCGTTGTCAATTCGAGACCGGACGGCTGCTCAGTGTACTGTGCAACAGTTGACATTTCTAGAGGGCCGTGCTCTGGCTTTATTGGCAAGCAGCAGTTCTCGACAGGATAAGAAGGACTTCATTGTTGTCCGTATTATTCTTCCTCGACAAAATTTACCAATCCAAATGAAACAAAATAATGAAATCCTTTCGAGTCGGGCTCTCAAAAGTCGGAGCGTTCTCCCTCGTCAGTCTCCTGGGCGGAAAAGTATCAGTTTCGGGGCGTTCATCTCCGTGGCGGCAGCTATTGTACATATATCTGTTACAGTTGGTATGGGAAATCCGTTAGTTTGCAACGAAACTAGTTCCGTTGCAAACTAACTGACCGTCCAGTTAGTTTGCAAACTAACTAGTTCCGTTGCAAACTAACTGACCGTCCAGTTAGTTTGCAAACTAACTAGTTAGGATGCAAACTACCTAGGTACGTTGCAAACTACCTAGTTACTTTGCAACGGAACTAGGTGTGTTGCAACGGAACTAGTTGTAATGCGAAATCGACGAGGCAGTGGGGCATTCCACGACAAATCGACAAATAAAAAATTAAATTTGCACCCTCGTCCCTCATATATTATTCTTCGTTGAGAAGTGGTCTAAAGCCTGAAACAGACTCTTTCCGCAGTCAGGAAATCGCATGCGAGAGCCTATTCAAATACATGGAAGCACGCTCGCATCAATCGCACGCACCTCCCGCAAGCGATTGATGCGAGACGAATTATAATGCATTTTAATAGGCTCTCGCATGCGATTTCCTGAACGCGGAAAGAGTCTGTTTCAGCCTTTATGGGTTGTGATGGGCGGGGAAGCCAGCTGTGGCAAGGATTTTTTTCTTCGAACAACGGTTTCCGAGATATAGCCTCGGGCAATTCCTGGAGGTCGCGCTGCAGCCCTATGTTTGGCGGCCTATAACTCAGAAACTGTTGGCTTTCTACGATAAAAACTTTATATGGTTCAACTCACAATCAACCAACAAACACTTTGGCTCTCTCGGATTTTCAATTTTTGAAACTTTTGATCACGTGACCTTTTGACCTATTTTTCGAAGTGACCTTGATATTTTCCCCACTGAAAGTTGCAATTTTGTCTGATGACGATTAAAGCCTTATCAATTGCCATTCATATGCGATAATAAAAAAGTGGTTATCGCCCTGCGTTGACCTCAGGTCAGGTCATTTTTATAACCTGTCCATTATTACGAGCGGGAGCGACAGCGAGATCTCGAGAATAAAGCAAGATAGCGACAAGCGGTAAACGGTAAAGGGTACACACGGATAAGGTCTATAATTTTAACTGAGGTCATTTTCAGGTCAGGTCAAAGATGACGTCACAGGAGCAAAAAGGAAGTCAAAATAGCGGCACTACATATATATGAAGTTTTTCTCGAATAGCTTTAAGGTATCCCAGCTAGGAACAAACTAATAGCACCATCGTGATCCTCTCGTCGATCCGCATCGAAACATATGTATGTTGACCTCGACAGGTCGAAAGGTCAAAAGTTGACCTAAGGTCACGTGACCTAAGGTTCCATTTGTCCCGTGGTCCGGGGTAAGCGTGCGCTCAAGAATCTGTCTCACCGGCCGACTCCTACTGCGACTTGCCTAGCCAGTGACCTAGCGGTGCCGGGTCATTCGGTAACAGCCAATGATCAAAGGGCAGGTTGCGTCACAGACTGATCGTTTGTGGAGGCAGGAGCTCGCGGCGGCGCGTTTCTGGAATATTCCCAAATCGGTAGCAGAACCTTTACCTTCAGCTTATGTCTTCCCATGTATGGTGATCACTAGCGGTTCTTCCAGAAAGATGGTCTTAAACGTTGCGGGAGACATAATCCCAAAAAGCTTTTCCTAATTCCAAAAACCTTTCGGATTTTGATTCCAATCCTTACACACGGCTGTGCAGTCTAAAACAAGTATTTGATTACCAGTATAACGCCTTTTGGGGCGACTAACGGAGCGAGCGAGGGGGTTACTCTTGCACGTGCGAAATTTTGAGGGGGTACCTCCAACTGACTTGTGCACGGCACCCTACTGACCGGTTTCTAGCGATGTGCCAAATTTGAGCACAATCGGCCCAGCCGTTCTCGAGATCTGTGAGCGGCACCCTGCACGTGCGCACGTGCAAAATGGGTCCCAACTGACTTGTGCACGGCACCCTACTAACTGGTCCCTAACCCTGTACCAAATTTGAGGGCCATCGGTCCAGCCGTTCTCGAGATCTGGAAACGACCCCTGCACGTGCGCACGTGCAGCAGCACCCCAACTCTGGCACATGTATATGCAGTGCCTAGTGGGTGCCTATCTACATGCCAACTTTCAGCGCAATCGGCCAAGTAGTTACCGAGATATTGCAACAATTACAAAACTGACACCTCTTCGTTTTGCACGTGGCACGTGCATAAGGGGTCACCCACATGCATCGGGAATAGTCCAATACTTGGTAGAAGGAAAGAAGCTACCCTACAAAAATTACCGCGTGTAAATCGGTCAAGTGGTTGCTGAGATAGAAGCCTCGCAAAAGCGTCCGCACGGCCGGCCGGCCGGCCGCTCATACTCAGAAATTTCCGTTAATCTAAGGAAAGACTTCGCTCGCTTCGCTCGCTCCGTAATAAAAGTTGTTCAGTTTTCGTTTCATTCTCATAATAAGTAAATATTTGTCGCTTTCGGGCGCTGCGTGGATGGCGGAGCGATTTCGCCCCCCCCCCCCCCTCTGGCGTAACGTTATGTAGACAACCGTTGTTAAAATGTACATAAAAGTTGAATATAACCGACAAATAGAGCCACTGCCTCGTCGATTTCGCATTACAACTAGTTCCGTTGCAAAGTAACTAGGTAGTTTGCAACGTACCTAGGTAGTTTGCATCCTAACTAGTTAGTTTGCAAACTAACTGGACGGTCAGTTAGTTTGCAACGGAACTAGTTTCGTTGCAAACTACCTGGCCGGTCAGGTAGTTTGCAACGAAACTAGTTGCGTTGCAAACTAACGGATTTCGTATACTTGTTACAGTTAGTATGCGAAATCCGTTAGTTTGCAACGCAACTAGTTTCGTTGCAAACTACCTGACCGGCCAGGTAGTTTGCAACGAAACTAGTTCCGTTGCAAACTAACTGACCGTCCAGTTAGTTTGCAAACTAACTAGTTAGGATGCAAACTACCTAGGTACGTTGCAAACTACCTAGTTACTTTGCAACGGAACTAGTTGTAATGCGAAATCGACGAGGCAGTGGCTCTATTTGTCGGTTATATTCATCTTTTATGTAAATTTCAACAACGGTTGTTAAAAAAAGCTGTGTTTTCTTGACGGGTCACACTAGACATGCGAGTAGGTCGGGCATGGTCACATTTATGGATGAAACAGTGAATAACCAGATTCGACTACATAATGTGACGATCACTGGCGGATCCAGAGCAGGGCAGTTCCGGGGGGCATTTTGCGATTTCACCAGTCACCGCCGCCGCACAGAACAGAACTGAACTGTATTGTCCCATTGTCCCGTGTTCCGGGGTAAGCGTGCGATCAAGAATCTGTCTCACCGGCCGACTCCTACTTGACTCGCCTAGCCAGGTGACCTAGCGGTGCCGGGCCATTCGGTAACGGCGCAATGATCAAAGGGCAGGTCGCGTCACAGACTGATCGGTTGTGGAGGTAGGAGCTCGTCAGCGGCCTGGTTCTTGAATATTCCGAAATCGGCAGCAGAACCTTTACTTTCCGCTTATGTTACGCGTTTATGGTGATCACTGGCGGTTCCAGAAAGATGGTCTTAACCCGCGCATGACTGATATATTTTCCATAACGCGAGTGACTGAGGGGGGGGGGCTCTCCAGATACCCCCCTCTCCTATCTCCGAAATCACTGGGCCGATCGTCAAACTTCAAACGGTGTCTGATAGCCCTGGAAAAACTGTCGAAGGAAACCTATTTTCATTGACCTCGAGGTCACCGATGACGTCACAGGTTGGGTCAAAATAAAAATTATCGGCATTTTTTGCTTGTTCACAAGTTAGGCTCTGGCCGCCGACTGACAAGTTCGATCAGGCTGATTTTTGGTTTACGCACTCCTTGATATATGCCTTAGATACCCTGAGGGTACCAAACTTTTACTTCGATTTTTTTTAAGGTCAAGGCCAGGTCATCCTAGGTCACGAAAATTTTATATCATGTATCGGTCACGTGACGCATGTTTTATGGTCCATTTTACATGTAGATTTCGAAAATAATGTCGTATGTGTCATTTGAGGTCATTTTCAGCTGAATGTACCGGAGGTCAGGTCAATTTCAGGTAAAAAAATGTCAAATTTTGAAAATGAAATTGTTCAACAAAAAAGGTGCCTATCAGATGCAGTTTGAGCTCAGGAACACGATGGTGCCATTTATTTTACTGTACGATGTAAAAACGTACTGAAAAATGGTTTTGAAAAATATATACCTACTAGGTCGTTCAATAAGTAAGGTAAAATGTGCTATAGCTCATTAACCTTAACAAGTTAAACAAAATAAAATATATCATCTGAATCTACGAAAAATTTGATTCACATTTCACAACGTAACCAACCGTTTTTAGGAGTTTGAAAAATTGTTCGAACACGGTCGGTATGAAAACATTGATGCAGCACCGTTCCGTTTGGGAAGTGCCGTTTTGTCAGGTGAGCCTCGAGTTCATCTCAAAACCGGCGTCGGCAGCAGTACCCTGATGACGCCACATGACCATTAACAATGCTTAGTGGTGGGCAGTGGGTAGTGATACGGCAGTGTAAGAGACAAAATTCTACGGCAGGCAGACCTATGCTTGCAGGTCCCTCTGGACCTGGCACCATCCGTGAAATCAGCGAGGTGATGATGGAGACCCAAAGCATTCGCTTGACTTACTTCATTTACGGAGTGAAGTGTAAGTGTTCTGTCGAATCAGCTACAGGCATCATCAGATACGTTAAATATTTTCAAGGTCTGCCTGGGATGGATACCAAAAGAGTTTACTCAACAACAGAAGGATGCCTGACTAGGCATCAGTGCGGGGGCGGCTTTGCTCTTTCAGTACAGGAATGCTGGAGTATAGCCCTGATCTGGCGCCGTCCAGCTTCAATCTGTTCGGATTGCCGGAAGACGTTCTGTTTCTGGGAATAACTTTTTTACGGATGAGGCAATCAAGAAAATAAAAAGGCATGGTAAAAAACATCAATAAGGAGTTTTCCGAGCGGGTTTTCAGTGCCCGGTGGATTGCTGAGATAAGCACGTGTGCCTGAACGGTGATTGGAAGTAGGTGCAAGTTCTGAAGGCTGGGGTGGTTGACCGATGGGACCTGCTACCAAATGCTTATAGCCATTTTGAAGACAATATTTCAATTAACATATGTTGCAAGTTTCATGTCGTTACACCAAAGGTGGACTGAAATAAATGCGATTTTACCTTACTTATTGAACGACCTAGTAATTGTAAACTTTTGACAATAATGCAAATAACTTGGCTATTTTTGAAGATATTGGATCCAGCTTTAAAACTAAGCTCTTGAGAGCGTTTGCCGTAATTCAGTATGTTGCATCAAAATCGGCCGACATGACGTCACTCTGACGTCATTTCCGGCCAAACTATGGTAGCTAGAAAGTTGAAATTTTTAACACAAGGTGTCTAATTGATGCCGCTGAGGGTACTGCAAGTTTCGAGATGATCCGTCAAACGTGACGATCCCTCAAAGATATTGCCGAAAAACGGGAGGGGGCTCTGTAGAGCCCCCCCCCCCCCCAGTCATGCGCGGGTTAAACGTTGCGGAAGACATAATCCCAAAAAATCTCCAAATTCCAAAAACCTTTCGGATTTTGATTCCAATCCTTACACACGGCTGTGCAGTCTTAAACAAGTATTTGATTATAAAAGTTGTAAGGATTTCGTTTCATTCTCATAATAAGTAACTATTTGTCGCTTTCGGGCGCTGCGTGGATGGCGGAGCGATTTCGGGCGCCCCCCCCCCCCTCGGGATCCGCCAGTGATCGTAACGTTATGTAGTCGAATCCAGTTAATTCACTGTTTCTATCCTAAATGTGACCACCCGTCTTATGTCTAGTGTCACCCGTTACAAAAACACAGCTTTGTTTTTAAGACCGTTGTTAAAAGTTACATAAAAGTTGAATATAACCGACAAATAGAGCCACTGCTTCGTCGATTTCGCATTACAACTAGTTCCGTTGCAACACACCTAGTTCCGTTGCAAAGTAACTAGGTAGTTTGCAACGTACCTAGGTAGTTTGCATCCTAACTAGTTAGTTTGCAAACTAACTGGACGGTCAGTTAGTTTGCAACGGAACTAGTTTCGTTGCAAACTACCTGGCCGGTCAGGTAGTTTGCAACGAAACTAGTTGCGTTGCAAACTAACGGATTTCGCATACTAACTGTAACATACTAACTGTAACATATCGACTGGTTCGCCACAGGTAGGGAGCCTGCGTAGAAAAGACCATATAACCCTGGTTTATATGGGTCAACGCTCAACTGGTAGCCAGCTCAAACCCTGACTCTCCATGGAACGTTAAGCTTGGTACCTCGAAGAGCGTCGGCAACTCCAGACTCACAGCTAACTGATCATGTCTAGCCTATCGTATGTGTCCGTATGTCTTCGAGAGACAGCACCCTGGAGCTGGACTCAAAACTCCCGTGTGTAACCCTGTCAGATGACCGCTGATCTAACAGCCTCAGATTGATATCTCACTGTGACCGGCCGTCAGGTGAGCGTGGAGCACGAGCCCCGCCAGACGCGCAGCACGCTGAACATCACTGATGTGCGGGACACGGACAGCGGCAACTATAACTGTTCGGCCGACAACACGCGGCCGGCGTCTGTGCGCGTCTACGTCTCAGAAGGTGGGTGACGGGCGCCGCGGGGTCACCGGGTCACCGGGTCACTGCTGGGTCACCGGGGACAAAGGTGGGATACCGAGGTTACTGCGGGGTCACTGCAGGGTCATTAGTGGAACTTCTGGCCATATGGGTCACTGAGGTCACTGCACAGTCGCTAAGATCAACCGGTGATCATCAGAATCAGTGAATCTTAATCAGTGCTCCATTGGGTCACCAAGGTCACTAGTGGATCATTTGAGACTGCTGGGATCACTACTGTGTCACTACAGTGTCGTTGGTTTTTTGCTGCAATGGGCCTGAGAGAGTCCATTCACTTGTAAAATAAGTCACGGTACAAGTCTTCTCTGAAGTTAGTCCTGGTTCCTTTCCGAGGACGTAAACTAGAAAAAAACTGACGAACTTTGCTTTTTATCAAATATTCTGACCATGTACCAAATGAATTAAACCATGTTGAACTTATAATTCGTAAAAACATGCTTATGTCTACTCACCTGTTGGGTTATTTTGTTAATATGAATATTTTAGCAGCAAGTTAGAAATAGATACACAGATGTTGTGCATCCACAGAACTATATAGGGTTATGTATTCTATTGACTATGTAATGTATTGCAACAGAAATTACGTACCTGGCAGATTCATTCGCCGGCATTAATAAGCAAGCATTTAAAAACTGTTCATGTAAGCGGCGACAAAGCTCTAGACGGTGATTCAAAAATGAAAAACATAACAAAATGCTCATTTTCTTCACACCTGCTTTGATGCAAACTATGTGATAACAAGACATGGATGGCGACTATGTGATGGCAATGGCGATTGTCGCCGTCTCACTCATCAAATAGAAGACACATTCTTTCTCGAAACACCGCGAAAGTGGCAGCCATGAATAAAGCATAGCAGGATAGCATATATATATATAGCATATAGCATAGCATAAAGCATTAGGGTTGACACGAATCGCCATAAGAGGTCAAGAAGTCGACTGATTGCTGGCTTTGGTGATCTTGCTGGTTGGATTTGCTTACCCTGCATGTGATGATCAAGCATGACGAATGAAGAGAGCCTTCCCGCCTAAGCTGCCTGCTGCTGCACATGACGCCGCCAAAGCCTGCTGGGTAGTACCTACTGTCTCTGCTAGTCTGCTCCCCCGCCTGCATTTCCCAGCTCATCCCACGGCTCTGTGTGTTCTTGCCCAGTCTTTCCGGTCTTTCCACTTTTTCTTCGCCCCGGAGTGTTGCTTGCTTGTGTGGTGGCTGCTAACTGTGTCGGAATGTCGCGTGGCGTGCGTGGTGGGCGTGGCGGGCGGGGTGGTGGGCGTGGCGGGCATGGTGCTGGTGCTCCATCGCCTGGTGCGGAGATGTCCTCTGTTGCACCTGATGCTGCAGCGAGCGCTTCTGCTGTGACTGCTGCTTCGGCGGCTGGCACCCGCAGAGGACGCAGTGCTAAAGCTAAGGTCCCTGATGAGCAGTTATGTGGAACATGTGGCAAGGATGTTGAAGGTAGCTCTATTGGATGTGATGGATGCCAGGCCTGGGTTCACTGCACTGAGATGTGCTCCGGTCTCTCGTGTGATATGATACAGGCTATTGAAAAGTACGAAGGAGCTGGCATCATGTACATATGCACCAAATGTAGACTTGATTTTAGTCTCACTGCCTGGCATGGGGGCTCTCACGCGAACAGTACTGAGACTCAGCTGGTTGAACTGGTCAAACATCTGTCCCAACAGTTACATGGAATGAGCTCTGTCGTGCAGCAGTTGAAGGCGGAGATTGGCCTGATACGTGCCGGGCCTCCACCGCATCCGTCCTGGCCTAGCCTGTCTGCCTCCAATCCACCAGTGCCTGATGCTGCTGCCGCTCCCGGTGCTGCCCAACGTGAAGTCCCCAGACCACCAGCCAACCCTGATGTGCCTCCCGCCTCAGCCTCATCTGAGTACAGGAAAGTTGTTCGAGAGGAGCTGCGTGAGCTGCAGGAGCAGCAAAAGCGCAGGTCTTCCCTGGTCATTCGAGGCCTGGGGGCCCGCTCAGCTAATGCTGCTGTACAGGCTTTCGAACAGGTGACTGATTTCCTCATTCACCAGAAAGTTTCTCTGACTGATGTAGTCCGAATCCCCTCGGAAACTGACCTTTACAGAGGCAAAGTTTGTGATGATGATGTCCGGAAGCTCATACTCGACAGGGCCAAGCAGCTGAAAGACTCTGACCGTTTCGGCTCCGTCTTTATTCGCAGAGATCTAACTTACAAACAGAGATCGGAGCTCCGAGCTAAGCGTGCTGCTACTGAGACTGGCACTGCCTCCAACCCTCACCATACTGCTGATTCTAGGCGCGAGAGCAGAGTACCAGAACCAGCTGCCAACACGAGTGATCAACCAGCTCGTGTCAGGGACGGGAACCAGGACACCCAGGATGACAACCTCCCGGCCCCTGCTGCCCCGCCCTCTGATGACCACCCTAACAACTCCAACAACAATGATGTCCCTGACCCTGAGTCAAACGTGTAGCTTTGACTACCAGTTCATACAGCCGCAGCACATTCGTCCTTAACATAAGTCAGTCTAATGTGAACTCGCTAGTCCGTAAGCTGCCGGTGGTGCAAGATTTCATACTGTGTCACAGTGTCCATATCATGTGTATAACGGAATCTCATCTCCTCAGCTCTATGCCAGATTCATTTATCGACATTCCTGGCTTCAGAGTGGTCAGAAAAGATACTGAAGGCTCTTTTGCCAAGCACGGTGTTTGTATCTATGTCAAAAATTGCCTGAAGTTCGAACAAATTGAAACTGATTGTCCTAACACTGTCGCCATTGTATTGCCAGAGCTCAGTGTACATATTGTTGCAGTCTACCGCCCCCCGTCGTCGGAGCCTGAAGCCAATCAGCATCTCTTGGATTTTCTCATTTCTTTTTGTGCAGACCGTGAAGTCGTGCTCATGGGGGACTTCAATCTCCCGTCCCTCGCGTGGGATTCCAGCAGCCCCTCATCTCGCGCGTCAGGCTGTGACACTGATTTTTATGACACCTTCATGTCGCTTGGATTAACTCAATGGATCTGCCTCCCCACTTACCCCCGCTCTGGAAGCACACTCGATCTTGTGCTTACAACTGAAACTGACAGGATGGGTACTTCTTCGGTACTTCCGCCCCTGCCGGGCTGCGATCACTGCCCGGTGCTTTGTAACTATGTGTTTGACTATTCACCCCCAACGTCCCAATCTAGCACTCAGTTCAGGAAGTGGCACAGGGCGAAATTTGATCGCATCTCCCGCGAACTGAACGTTATTGACTGGAGCGCTGAATTTACAGGCTGCGATGTCAACCAGATGTACACCCGCTTCCTGGACAGACTGTCGCCTCTTATCGACGATTTTGTCCCTACAGGAACTTCCTCTGACAACACTCGTCCCCCATGGAGGACAAACCCCCCTGGCAGCCTCAGACACCGGAGGAGACACGCATGGGAGACGTACAAAAAGATGAGACTTACCCATGGCAGGCGATCTGCAGCGGCCATATCAGCACTCGATACTTTCTTCACCCTCAATCGCTCTCTGAAACGGTTTGCACTGGAGTCCCAGGCGTGTTACGAACAGAAACTGCTCCAGGAGTCTGCCTCTAACCCTAAGGCTCTGCATGCACATCTCAGGCGTAAAAAGGTAGGCTGCCCTGGCGTTGGTCCCTTACGACTTTGTAATGACACGCTTTCAGATGACCCTGCTACAATGGCTGAAGCCTTTGCTGAGGCCTTTGAGAGCGTCTTCGGCCGCGGTCCCCCCAACGCTAACCAGTCCCCTCACGAAACAGCGGACTCTGTTATGCCACCCGTTGACTTCTCTGTTGACGAGGTTCTTGCAGTGCTGCGATCACTGGACCCCCACTCAGCTGCTGGCCCAGACAACCTTCACCCATCGCTCTTACGAGCTTGTGCAAACAGCCTAGCATTTCCCTTGTTTGTTATTTTCAGACAGTCACTCAGAGAACGTCGCTTACCTGCTTCTTGGAAGATATCCGTCGTAATTCCTTTATTCAAGAAGGGTTCGAGGTATAACCCCCTGAACTATCGTCCCATCAGCTTGACTGCGGTGTCTTGCAAATGTCTAGAGCGCCTGATCTGCCAGCAGCTTACAACCTACCTGGAAGAAAACTCTATGCTGACAAATAACCAATTCGGTTTCAGAGCTGGGAGATCCACTCAGGATCAGCTGATCCTTGTATATGACGAGGTGTCTAAGTGGCTTGATGATGGCTGTGTTACTGACCTCGTGATGTTTGACTTTGCCAAAGCATTTGATGTTGTCTCTCACTCTATCCTTCTTCGCAAGCTTCGCATGATCGGCATTGCAGAGCCCCTCATCTACTGGATTGAAGATTTTCTGATTGGTCGATCTCTGTCTGTGTCAGTGAAAGGTGTACTGAGCAAACCTCGCCCCGTGTCCAGTGGGGTCCCACAGGGCTCGGTCCTTGGTCCGATTTTGTTTTTAGTTTTCATTAACCATATTGGTAGCAGTCTCGCATCTAGTCACAAGATTTTCGCTGACGATCTGAAGCTTTACATGAAAGTTGCCCACAGCTCAGCAAACGCATATGACCATGCCTCCTCGCTTTGTCAACAGGACATCACTGCCCTGCACCGTATTTCTTCGTCATGGGACCTTCGCCTGAACCGTGACAAATGTGTGGTCATACGTTTTCAGAGCAAGGCTCAATCTCAATCTCTTCCACCTCCAGTGTATGACATCGATAATTCCCCGATTCGAGTTGTCCCCTCCCATCCGGATCTCGGAGTACTGGTGGACTCGAGCCTCAAATTCCACGACCACATATCCGCTACTGTCCACAAGGCCGCAGGTCTTTCTCAAAACCTCCTGAGGAGCACGGTGTGCCGATCTCCGGACTTTATGCTGACACTTTTCCGTACTCACATAAGACCAGTTATCGAGTACTGCTCGTGTGTGTGGCACACTGGGTACCTGGGGGACCTGCGCGCTCTGGAGTCGGTCCAGCGTCGCTGGACCAAGCATATCGCTGGCCTGTCGAGTCTGGATTATCGGTCCCGGCTCTCATCGCTGAACTTGTACTCAACTCAAGGCAGACTGCTAAGGGCTGATATGATTCAGTACTGGAAGGTGTTCCATGACAAATGTGCGGTGTCCCCCGCTGACTTGTTCACTCTACCTCCTCAGTTAGGCATGCGCGGACATTGCTTTAAGATTTTCCATTCCCGCTCGCAGACTGATGTCAGGCGTAGGTCATTCTCGGTGCGCGGTGTGAGACTATGGAACTCCCTCCCGGAGCACGTCGTAATGGAACCTAACTACAAAACCTTTAAGGGTTTGCTGGCGGAAGCCCTAGGCGACGCTCTGTATGACTTTCACTAACCGCCTTGTTTTGTTCTCCGTCTTGCGAAATGCACTGAACCATGGACACATTTAAAGTAGCATTGACTTTGTCTTTCTCCTGCATCAATTATGTACAACATAACTACTCTTGTTTGCATCTCGAACCATGCCTGTTTTCGCGCAAACATATGTGCAGGCGCTCCACTCCGGTAGCAGCAACTACTGGTGCGCCTTGTGTCTGCGGGTTCCTACTGTATCCCTGCCTACTCCTTCCTGTCTGCAGACGTGAGATTGGGAACCCCACCAGGTGAGTGAACCAGGTGAGGAACAGACGTAATCGATGGGCCAATTTACATAGAGTCCAGCTGCTGCCCTGTGCCCATCCTTGTTCCAAATATCTAATGGCGCCTCCTGAAGACTACCTGGTATAGGCGAGTGCCCCTGGCAACATTGCGACAAACACCTTTATTGACAGTCATGAGTCAATGTCATTTTTCTGGGGTATGTCTTCTTTCCTAAGATTTTTGATGTAACAATTATTACATACAAGGTGTTCGTGAGAATCGTACAGTTCACCCGTTCGATGCGGAAATGTTCGTGCGTGCTCGTGATCGTTCACTCGTTGTCTTTCACCCGGAGGACCATAAAGTTATTGTTCATATAAGTAAAAGTCTATTCTTGAATGAAACGGAAACGATTAAAATGCTCAAAATACGGCGGTCACAAATGCGGTTCACTGAATCGTTCTCGTAGGGCCACGTCGGCCGCGTCGTACGTAAGGCCACGTCGGCCACGTCGTGCACCGGGCCGTCGCGCACCGGTGGAGTCCCGTCGAAGACTGTCAGGCCCCCGTCCCGTCTCAGCCCTCGTGGTACGCACAACACGTGGGCATGAGAACCAGGACAGGGGCCAGATGACACATATGTGAGCGGCGTGGCGCGGCGGACCGACCGCCGCGCTCCGAGCGCCGGCCGTCTTTGCGAAGATATCAAAAATGCCTATTTGCTCGCTAACATAGCCGGCCCGGTTTTTCGCGATCATCCGCGGAAAATCCAACAACTAGCGAGCAATCGTTCAAGCGTCCCGTACGCACGCACACACTCGTAACGATCCGTTCAACATGCGCGATATACATACACTCACAGACAATGCACATTACGCACTACACAATGTCTGACTGAGGCAGGCATTATCCCCGCCAACAATCACCCAGTCATAAAACTGGTGACGGCGCGTTCTCGGCAGCCGGGTGCCGTCACACACTGACGCATGTCGTAAACTACACACGCTGGGCCGAGAGGCATCGGCGGCAGTGACATTGCCGTCACATGGCCGACACACAACAAACACCCATCACACAAAGTACAACACGACACACATTACGTTACCGAAGCGGCGAAGCGAACAAACGCGGACGTACAATAGCACTAACACGGTGCGTATCATAAACTAACATAACACTGCTAAGGTCGTAAACTACTAGCGCGTCCAAGAACTGTCACACGGCTCACAGCTGATAGCTAATGGCTGAACAGTGAACACTCAACACAAATGACCATTCGCAGCGGACAGAATGAGCGGCTCACTCTCTCACGCACACACACACACGTTAGCACCGCGAATGGTGGGCGCAGGAAACACTAATAAACGCTCCGATCTCCTCCACACTGCTCGCCGGCGGCACAGTGCGGTCGTAGACGACTCACTTTAGCCGTCCCACGTGCGCGCACATTATCTCTCCGAGTCCATTTACTGTCCGTCGCCGTCGCACTCAAGACGGCAGAGACGAGAGACAGGCCGCCTGTACTGGCCGGTATCAGTCGTCACGTCAACGGCGGGAATACGACCGCCCACACCAGGGTCACACACTCCGCTCATCTCACCGACCAATGTCCACGTGGTACGTTTACGTCGGTCAGTCGCACTAGTTCGCCAACCCCGACCTCGGTCGTGTCCATGATCGACATGCAGTGTGCGGTCGGCGTGCGCGGGGAGACACTCTCGCCGCCGGCGTCGCCAGGAGCGATCCTGCGGCTGCGTGTTCTTCCGCTTCCAGCGACGGCCACCGACTCTGAGCAGGCCGCCGGAGTCCATGAGGCAGGACGAAAAGCCACTGCCGTTTACGACCGGCTCCGCTCGCTCGGTGACGCACGCCGTCACCCTCGTCTCGTCGCCGGAGGGGGCGGCCGGGCCGGACCGCGCAGCTGGACCTCGTATCCACGGTCCGCCGGGGGCGAGGTCCGTCCCCGGGCCGCCTCTGCTGAAGATGTCGGCCGGGCCCGGCGGCTCGGCTGCGTGACACCACTGGGTCGTCTCTGATGATTCCTGGGTGTGAAGGTCAGCAACTGCACTCGTTTTATCACTGACACGAACGTGATTGACAACGTGTTCACCATCGAGCACCGAGCGTTCCGACGCCCGCCCGGTCACCGTCCATCCCAACAGCGTCCTTACGGCGCACAGCGTTCCCGTCGGTCCCTCGATCACTTCCCGCGGCACAATAAGTTCGATGACGTCGGTTCCCAGGAGCACCTCCACTGGGCCGTGGGTGGCGCTGGGGAGATCCAGGTCGGCAAGGTGCGGCCATTTCTCCTTTGCTACTGTGCAGTCCATGGCCTTGGCTGACACGTTTAACGTCGGCGTCGTTTGGGCGTTTCGTATACGGTGTGCCCTGCCGTCGCCGCCCACAGCCTCGACGGCGAAGGATACGCGTCGTGACGTCGTCGTTTGGGTCCCACCCAGTGTACTCAGCACCAATTTGTCGGTGGGCCCCGAGATGCCGAGTCGGTCACACAGGTCGTCTTTGCGAAGATATCAAAAATGCCTATTTGCTCGCTAACAACAAGGTTTCAGAGTTAACACAAGGTTTCAGAGAACAGCATCCCTATACAATTGTCACGCACCGTCTCCTCCCTTCGTGAGCATTTCAACTGCACGCCCGACGCCGTCTCTGTAACAAGCACTCAGTCTGAACCGCCGAGTGGTGCGATCAATATCGCGTGTCTCCGGTCAACCTCAGAGACCCGCTTCCCTCCTCAGCCGGAAAGGTAGCGCACACTCACGGCTAAAAAGCATATTACTAAAACAACGACTTGTTATAAAAATAGAGAATGTGTCGTTCACAGAACAGCCTTCGAGCATGAAAGAACGGCACTGTTGGCGTGCGGGCCTAATGGCTTCAGCGACATGCGATGGAATGAGGTGAACACGGGAAACACTTGGATTGTTTAAATTATTTGAAACTTCTATGCAAGGTTGATTGCTTTTACTTCGTAGAACTATTTCAATATACGTCTTCGGATTGATTGGCACCAGTTGCCAGTGTTGCCAGTTGTCACACACAAATTGATCCGGTAAGAAGAGAGACTGGAAGGGACGTTGATGGTGTTTCTGTTTTTCCCTCCTAATTTGAAACTTTGAAACTTTCAGTCATATGAACATTGCCCTATCTCCGTGCTGTCTCCTGTCTGTGAACTGCCGTGGTGGGTCAGGCGACGTCTCTCGAGTCCTTGTCTCCCGTTACCATGGTCACCGTTTCCTACTGCTGTTAAGGTCTCCTGCTACACAGTAACCTTTTCACTGTATCCTAATCCTATCGCCGCCTCCTGTAGCCGTTTCCCGTCATCGTCTCTAACCTATCCTATCGCCATCTCCTGACACCCTTTCCCGTCATTGTCTCCTAGATACATTATCGCCGCCTCCTGTCGCCGTTTCCCGTCATTGTCTCCCGTCGCCGCCCTTCGTCGCCGCCTCCTGCCGTCGTTCTCCGTCGCCGCCTCCTGGCACCGGCGACGCCGTGCGGCTCGATTCCAATCAAGCCGGCTGGGTTGGCCAGATTCCGATCGGATTTACCGTAATACCTGGCAGCGGCCCGGCGCGGTGTCGGCCGATGTCGCCTTATCCCAACACCGTCACTGACACCCGGCACCCGATACCGACACCCGATATTGATACCGTCTGAGGACACTGAGACCGTCTGAGGTCACTGACACCTAATGAAGAGAACACTGAGACCCATTGAGAACACCGGATAGGAACACTGACACCTAATGAAGACAATGACACCGTCTGGGGACACTGACACTGAAACTGACACTGACACCCCCGCCGTGTGTCCCGCAGGTGACAAGATGGCCGCCATCCAGCGGCGTAACGGCGGCAGCGCGGCCTCCTGGCTGGGCGGCACGGTCACGCTGGCCGTGATGCTGGCGCTGCTCGTGCAGACGGTGCGGTGAAACAGGCGCGGTCGCTGGCCGTGCCGCCGACGCGCCGCTAACGCCGCCGCCGACGCGCCGCAGGAGCCGGCGCCGGCGGTCGAACTGAGCGCGCGGGACAGCGTGTGAGGCGCGGCCGCGGCGGCCGCAGCCCGCCCGCGGCCCTGCACGGACGGCAGGCGGCCGCGCAGGCACGTGTGACGTGTGTAGACTGCAGGTGATGTGTGAAGACACTGGGTGATGTGTGTGTGTAGACTGAGTGAGGTGTGAAATCATGGGTGCGTGGTTTGGGCAGTGCTTTGAAGTTTGAACTGAGGCCGAGCAGTCAATGCGCACAGAGGACCCCTTGGCGTCTCAGTGGCGATACGGACGCAGATATGCGCAGGGGAGTGCAGGACCAGCCATCGACAGTGGTCTCGCCGTGTCGCTGGTCTGGTCAGCGTGGGGAGCAGACCCGTATAGCTCCTCCGGTGAAAGGACGGTGGACAGCCGCCACATCCAGGCCGCTCCCGGCAGCCCGATAGGCCGCTCCCGACAGCCCGCGCTGCTCAATTCTGACCTGGCGCGGTGGGAGGAGGCTCGCCACCGGGTCTCTGACCATCGAGGCGCCGCGCCGGCCGAGCTCTGAAATGTGACCGAGGCTGTCGCTGAAGAGTGTTTCCTGAAGTGGCATCGTTTTCGTTTCGTCCTGATTATATGTTGATATCGTGTGTCTTCATTAGACGTCGCCTGTTTCGATCTGTTCGGACTGCGTGTGTTTACCGGCACAGTGTCTGTTAGGTTGCGGAGCCCGGTGCCGATTTGGCTACATTAGCTGTGTTGTGGCCTCGTGTGAGGGTCGCCAGTCACCGGGGTTTGCTAATGTCCCCGCTCGCATGTCGCTCGGCTCGGCCCGAGTATTGCCCTGCATGTTGACCGCACCCTCACGGTATTATGATTGTTCGGCCCGGCTCGGCGCTCGCGTGGCCGCGCTCGCCATGGCGGCGGCACGCTGTGCTGTGGTTGAGTGAGCCGCGCCGTTCAATTGTCGGTCACGACAGCCGGCCGCCGGTCAGCTGTGATGGTGTCGGTGGCGGCGGGCGGCGGCTCACGGTGACCTGAGGTCAGTTCGTGACCGGTCGACGGTCGACGCTATGTCTTGTCACCACACTGTGATTACCTGCAGACAGCCGCAAACCACATCGGGCGAACCTACAAATATTTGCATCGTTGGTAGAGCGAGTATCATGCTGCTTCACGACAGGCGAGAGTGAAAACGATCGCAGGCGCGGAATTATCGGTTCGTTTCTTTGGTGAAGCCGTGTTCGTTCCCGGTGAATGCGACGGATGTCGGTAGTTTCCGGTGGCAATCGTTTGTTGCGTCTCGCCGCCAGTCACCAGTTGTCGTTGAAAAGAACGCTGTCCGATAGGGACAAATCACGTGGCTCGAAATGCTCCAAGTGTGGTGTGTGCTGGACAAGAGAACTGGAGTGCTTGTACAGTGTGATTTTACTTGAATGAGTCGATAACATCATGTTTAAGAGTTGGGCATCACTGTTATTCACTGTCCATAAGAGTTTTATCACGAGTTCAGTATAAATGTATGAAAATATACTATTCGGGTTGTATTTTGATTAGCTTGACAGATTAGGACAGACGAAGCGTACCTATTTCTCAAAGAAAGCAAAATAGAAAATAACCTATAATGATAGGTTTCTTGACTAAACTTAAGTGACTAAACTTGACTAAACTTCTGATTGTTATTTGCCGCCGCCGACCGGGACTGACCTTCAGGTCACTTGATTGCGACGATCCACGCCTGTGTGGCATAACGGCACTGTTCAACAGGCAGTCCGTGCTGAATGTCATCGGCTGCTACTTGCCGTTTTGGGACGGGTCCAGCGGCAACTCTGATGAGTACGACATTGTCACAGCCAAGTTGGACGCCTTGATTGCTGCGCAGCGCCCCTCTGCCCCCGTAGTCTTAGTTGGAGATTTCAACTGTGCACTACCGAGAATGACAGCGGCGCAACGCCCATCACAGTGGCATCGGCTCAAGGGCTTCACTCGACACAGCGTCGCTATGCAGGACCTACTGGACCATAACGAGCTTGTTGTAGCAGAATTTCTATTCCCCCAGCCGATGGACTTCACTTACTCGCGAGGTGCCTGCCAGAGTCATATAGATCATATAGCCGTGCCGTGTGATCTGCTCCCGGGCATTACTGACTGCCAAATTCTGCCTCTGCACGCTGAGAATCTCAGTCCGCACCAGCCTCTCGTCTGCCGTGTTTTGGTGTCCGCTGCAGCACCACAGGAGACATCAGGTACCGCCGACACCACCCGCAGCACTTGACACAGAAGTTATCTGTTGGGACCGCGCCGACAGAATAGAAACTTACAGACGAACGCTGGGTGCCCTGCTCGATAGGAATCTATCTGTATGTGGCGAGTCTCTGGATGCTCTGAATGCGACAATAACTCACTGCATACTCACAGCTGCTAGAGCGGCCGGTTGCACCAGGAAACAGCACCGACCCAAGCCCTGGTGGACTCCGGACACAGCGGCCGCGCGCAACCGCGTCCGTTTTTGGCTCCACATCTGGACCAGTTGTGGACGACCACTCGGTTCCACCGTCCACTGCTGCTATCGGACTGCACGGCGGGAATACCGGAGGGCGCGTCGCGCAGCAGCTCTGGCCCCTGTTCAGAAAGAAGCCCGGCTGCTTCATCAACTTCGAAAAGATGGCAACGTGAGCGGATTCTGGCGCCGTGTCAAGAGAGTCCGCCGAGGCGAGGTATCCAGTGGGACAACGCGTACGGCCTCAGAGTTTGCTACTCATTTTGAGGCGGTTCACAGGGACGACTTCACGCTGCTAGATGCCGATCAGTCTCGGATTGCCGCTGCAGTTGAAGAAAGAGCACAGCTCTGCCTGTCGGCGGCTCGTCCTCGCACCGTCACTCCCGACCAAGTCGCCGGCCTGCTCAGACGCCTTCTGCCCGGTAAGGCGCCGGGCGCGGATGGAGTGACAGGGGAACACCTTATTCACGGCTGCTCACCTGCGTTGCTGACCGCCCTGGCTCGCCTTATGTCGGCCTGTTTTACTACATGTGACGTTCCGGACGCGTTCTCCGAGAGCGTCATTATACCTCTGCTGAAAAAATCGCAGCTCGATCCAAACAACTTGGACAATTACCGGCCCATCAGCCTGACGACGTGTACCTCCAAGCTGCTGGAGATGCTGGTACTGGACGAGCTAGACGGCAGCTTCAGGCCCCATGGGCTTCAACTCGGGTTCGCCACGCAGCGCGGCACCAGCGAGGCCTCACTTCTTGCCAGTGAGACCATCCAATGGAACCGGCATCACGGCTTACCTGTCTATGCTGCGAACCTGGACGCCAGGAAATGTTTCGATAAGATCTGGCACGACGGGCTTTTTATGCGCTTAGCCTCGTACCTCAGCCCCAGCTCATGGCTGCTGATGCTGACTTGGTATCGTCAACTCACAGCCCGCGTGACATTTGCTGGCTCCACGTCCAGAGCCTTCCGTGTCTGCCGCGGCACCAGGCAGGGCGCTATCCTGTCACCAATGTTCGCGAACGCTTTCCTGCGTCCTCTTGTGACAGCACTGGACGCGAGCGACCTCGGCGCGGACATATATGGTCATCATGCGCCGGCTGTATGCTACGCTGATGACCTGCTCCTCCTAGCTACAAATGCTAAAAACCTTGATACCATGCTGAAGCTGGTTGGCGACTTTGCTCAGCGCTGGAGGCTAGAGTTCGTCCACCCAGAGCCAGCCAAAACTAAGAGCCACTGCATTATCTTCGGTCAAGAGCTACTAGCCCAAGAGCCCAGATGGAGTCTGTCGGGTCAGAGGCTGAGAAACCACCAACAGTCTGAACATCTCGGCGTCTTACTGGACAGCAGCCTGTCGGCCGCACCGCATGTCCGACACCGCACGGCAAGAGCGCGGGCTAGCCTGTACAGCCTTGCGCCTGCCGGCATGCTGGCATCTGGGCTCTGTCCAGCAGATAAATGTTTTCTCTGGAAGACTGTGGTTCAGCCAGCACTGACGTACGGCTGTTCGTCCGCTCCACTCAACTCAGCTGACATCGAAGAGCTGCACGCCACTCAGACAGCGACCCTCAAGACGGCGCTGGGGCTGCCTCGCCGCGCCCACCACTCAGCGCTCCTCGCTGCTGCCGGTATCGCCCCAGCACATGAGCTGATTCGGTCGGCATGCTTCCGGGCTGCAAGTGGTGCTCTTCGGTCCGAACACCGTCTCCAGCAGGCATTCCTCTCGGGCCTGACGAAGTTGGCCATGTGCCCCGACTTGCTTGGCGACTCTCTTCTTCTCCAACTGTCCCGCATGTGCGGAAACGACTTCTCTGCCGTGCTCGAGGCAGCTGCCGGACGGTCGTGCAGTCACAGGGTGACGCCATCGCGCGCCCCAGACGGACTGGCAGATAGCATCCGCTTCTTGATGAGGGACAACAGCCAAGCTTCGCGTCGCCTACTACGACTGCTGACATGCTACGTCCCACCGGGGGCCGTGGCCCCTGTGACCTAAGCTCCGTGCTACTGCTGACACATGACGGTTTTGTCATTTCTGATGATTGTTTGTTATCAGCTGTCGGGAATTTGCCAATGTTTGGTGCAAAATAAATATGAATGAATGAATGAATAGAAGTGCTAAGAGATGGGATGAAGCGCACAGTCCCGTGCCGCAAGTAACTGATACTTTTACGTGTTGGCAGCATCACGATGGCGAAGATAATCATGAGAATCATGAGAATCATGTAGGTAAGTTCTGGGTAGGTCAGTGCCCAGTGGTGGTGCACAACCCTAGGACGCGCCCGTTCCCTCCGGAGTTCAGTCCATAGTCCGCGACGGCCATTGTATGACTCTCTCTTTCTGGATGCAGGCCGCACGCCCTTGAAGACGTATCTGTCCAACGGTCCGCGATGACCGTGGCGGTCGGCCGCCACCAGCCGACCATGGAGCTGCCGCGCCTGACAGGCAATAATCGTAAACCAGAAGTAAACCTGTCCCCGATAGCCGCTCCAGCCGACTGCTCTGCGCCGACCGTTCGGCCACCACCGGCCGACCGAAACGGTTCGAAGTAACACACCCGCTAAAACGGTCCAGACGCAGAAACACACAGGCTCCAAACTATCCAGTTACAGAAACACAACCGCTCTAGACGGTTCAGCATGAGACCGCACCCGAAAAACGGTCGTGTCGCAGAAACACACCCACTCAAAACGGTTCCTTTACAAATTATTCCCAGATTTCCATGTCCCTTCTCCCAGTTTCACCGTCCTGCTACAAACTAGTTCTGCATATATATTCGTAAATCTCACTCCCTGAATTTGACCATACAAGGTATATGATCCGACCAAGCGTAGTGTTTTAAATTCGGATGGCAAAAGTACGGTCAACGGTGCATCCAGCCAATAAGTCCTAGACACCAAATTTCTTTCAAGCTATCACAGCCTGCCTGATAAATGCAAGACCTGCTGAACTGTGTCACAATCGCAGAAAACCACGCCGAAAAACACGCCATTTATCTTGCGCAGTCAAATCAGATTAAAGCCAGGACTTTGAATTAAAATGAGCTGAAATCATTTGACCATCTGGTCTACTTTCTGCAATTTAAATAGCGTTTCCTATTGGTTCGAATCGTTTCCCCCGGAGCCTTCCGCGCCCGTTGCTGGGTGTCGTTTGGAGCCGCGGAGTGCCCTTCAGGAAGCGCCCAGTGTTTCCTTCAGCCAGCCGAAGTCGGCAACTAATATCTAACGGGGTGCCTGTTTGGACCAGACTTGTGACAAGTTGCCCAACTATCTGAGAGAGAACCGCGAATAATACCGCGGCAGGCAGATTTTCGGGCGCCATCACCCCTTCGTAGCGTTGCTCTGGTGGCGTATAAGCTCTGCAGTAGACCGTACAGAGCAGAGTGGTCTGCATTACGCAGAAAACGAAACCATATCCGAACAACGCACTCACACTGGTATCAACACTTACTGTCATCTAAAACACGCATTGCAATATAGTCAATGAGCGCATACGTGTAAAATAGATTTTTAGAAGTCACTAATTGATGGTGACAGCCGTTTCCTATGCACATGGTAACACAGCAAACCGGTTGGGCCATTCGAACATCGCGGATGTAGCGTGAGTATGACCTGAAGGCATGCAGTTAAAATATATCGCATATTCAGTTAATGCCGCGTCGGCCAGCCCACATAGGTAGGCAGAAAGGTATCGTGTCTATAGGTCCAATCATTTCGTGACGCGCAAGAGCGGCATTGCACGCGATATTGTGCGAATACGAGTCATCTTCAGAAAGTCCCTGTCTGAATAGACTGAATATGTGAAGGTATAGGTGACATATAATGCGACGTGATGTTGATTAAAGGCTTCTCATAGGATACATTATTTATATATGTAATAATAAATAGCATTCAGTGATCATCTCACATCTGTATAATGTACTGTAACTATCGTATAGGAAACATAGGTTGCTGGAACATTACATACTTGGACTCTTGCTTTAAGCTCTAGGTATTTTCAGTCTTCTTAGTGCTTGTGCAAGGAGCATTTGTACTTTAAAATATGTACTTTGTGAATGACCCTCCTTGAAATTGAATGTTTTTGAATTTTGAATGTGATTTGACAAAGATCCGTGATCGAAAATTCTTATTTGACTGTTTGTAAAATATATCCTACATACAATTTCAAGGAGAGGTCATTCACAAAGTATCTAGGTATTTTATATCATCAGAAAATTTAAAATGCGGTGGGGTGCTAAGGCTCAAGAGTAAGATTCGTAGACACTCCAGCGTTCGACACAGCTCAAGGAGAGAATGGCCTGCGGTTCGTGGGAACAGCCGCTGTGTGTTGAAGTTGGCGAGCACGACCCCGGACCCACATCTTAACTGAGCGCACAGTTAGGTTTGAGTTCCAAATTACCCCGGCCAATTAGAGTCCCCCTCAGCCGACGGAAGTCGGTCTGCAAAGTAACTCCCGCTGAGTAAATTTGGCATTCGAAGATTTACTGTAAGGGAAGCCGGGGGAAGCCCGGGCGCGGGGGAAGCCCGGCCACCCCGTTTCCGGCTAAATTATTCACAATAAAATGCTCAACTGTTTGTCCTTTCAGCGTGGTGCAGCTAAGGTAACGCCAGCAAAAAAGCTAAGGCTGACAAAAATGGCATATTGTTAAAGTTATAGCGCAAAAATGATATTTTAAGGGTTTTTAGCTAAAAAGTGAGATATGCTGCACTGTTAATGTTATACCATACAGTACTAATATTTATACGAATGTTATGTAAGGACCGTTTAAGTGTTTGTAGTGAGGGGTGACGAGGCAGGCTGGCTTAAGTATGACATTTTTTTTCGAATATCGCTGTTCTAAAATAAAAATTAGCACATTGGGGTAACCCCGGACGAGTGGCCAAGCTTACCCCCAACCGAGAGCAATGCCACTAAACCACTGTTTTGCATGATATTATAGGTACTGAGCAGGTTTGGTTTACACCTAGATCAAAGATAAATTTCGAAAATAAACATGTTATCATAGACAAAGCCAGTCATGTCACTTAAGGTCAATTAGGGTCAAACTACGTTTTTGCAGATAACGCGACAGACAATGAAGCTAGAGCTTCAAAAATGGTGTCGTTGTGTTCTTCTTCATCAGCCGAGTCGAATGATATGCAATATGATGCATTAAGGTAAAAAGAAAAATAAATTTTAAGAAATTTTGAAATACACATTTTTTTGTCAATTTTGCATCACGATTTTCATCGACCTGTACTGTATATGTAGTAGACGCTAGCTAAAATACCAGTAGTGACATAAGCTCTAAGATGTCAAGAGCTAATCAGTACCTTAATATTTCACTTTCCGTTAATATTTGGAAAACACATAATGGTTTCATCAACTCGTTGTAAGGCGCTGGGGAGGTGGCCGGCGTGCCGGGCTTACCCCAGAAAAATCAACACTTTTTTAAAACTCGATTTTCTCAACCTTATACTTATTCCACGAAACCGATTTTTTGGGAAAACACAGCCAATGAACTTAGCTAGCTAGCAGGATATCAACATTTTATACAGCACGTATGGTATGTAATAAAAATGAAAAAGAGCTTACTATGCCGGGCTTCCCCCGGCTTCCCCTACAGTGTACACAGGTTTATATCAATATAGACATATTATCTGTATTGTCCGTTTTGGCTCTTTAACCCTAGAACGCCTAGGGGGGGGGGGGTTGTATCACCCCCCCCCCCTGAGGTTTTTTCGAAGTGCACGCTAAACGGCTTGTCGTAGCGGGCTGAAATTTTCAATACCCTCTGGGGCAACCTTTGCGCATCTTTTGCCGAAAAAAAAATGATCGGGTCATGTCAGGTCACGGAGTTATGACGTCATAAGAGGTACAGCCTCCGGCCGGATTTTCACAAACTGAGTGCCAACGCCCGAGGTTTCCTGCCGGTGGTACGGACATCGGTTGATGCATCGTGATGAAACTTCCCATGCATGTTGGGGCAAGTATTGGCTATCATATGGTATAAGAAATTTGACCGGGTCAGGTCAGGTCACGGAGCTATGACGTCACAAGAGGAACAGCGTCCGGTACTATTTTTGAAAAGCGCCCGAACCACTATTTTGCTAATTCTTGTCACCTCAATGGGAATATGCAGCAATATTAGCTTCTATAGGGAGCAAATGGACCTCCCAAATCCAAAAATACAATCAGATTTCAAAAATTTAAATTTTGATTTTTCGAATTTCTGCCGCCGACTGTGACCTTGCCGACTTCCGGCGCTCCCAACGCGCCATTTTTAGAGCTAGGGAAACGAAATACATACCAAACGATAGAGAATTGATCAAGGAACACGATAGTGAAGGTTTCAAGTCGATATATCCCACCGTTTTGCCGCAATCGCCGCCGAAAGTTGAAAAAAGTCTATTTTTCCGAAAATTTGACCTTTGACCGGTCAAAAGTAGGTCAAATGTTGACCTAGGACCAAAAAATATACCACCAATCGCGAGATCTCGTTGAGAGCAATCCGTTGGTTTTTTCCGCTAAGCTCTACGACCTTCCGTTTCGAAACGCCAGGGGGGGGGGGTCGTAACAACCCCCCCCCTGGTCGTTCGTGTTATGAGAAATGGCCTGGTCGTGCGAGGGTTAAAACTTAGGGAATAGTTACGTTTTAGCTTAAAACGTAGGGAATAGTTAGCGCAGTGGTCCATGTTCCGCTGAGGTCATGGGGGGGGGGGGTAACATAGCCAGTCCCCGCCTCTTCATTGTCCGAAAATGGCTTCCGCATGCATCCTTTCCAAATAGTTGATATTTTTTAGTAGGTTTCGAGCATCGCCTACGACTTTTTGCTCCGTAGTCTGGGGTCTCAAAGGACGATGAAAAGGAAGACCACATATAGCATTTCAGTGGACAGTGGTCTACTTGCTTATGTGCCACTTAGCGTTTATCCGCTGACGGTTTACAACGATGAGGTAAAGAAAGTATTTGATGGTCTGTAAATGCAACAGCTCATGCGGAATTAACATTAATTATATTGTGCTGTCATTGCAGTGCATGATGGAAAATAAATATTACCAATAGCCCGACAGCTAAAAGAAATTGCAGAACATGGAAAAGTTGCTTCCATGTTTATAAATAAAACTGTTTTTCAAAGGATATATATATCATGCGAAACTGATGCATTTAGGAAATGGCCTCAATTACTTGGCATAGACCTTCCGGCATCAGACAGGGCGACCAAATCCTTTGACATGCCTTAGACATTCACCAACTGTGATGAGAAACCCGTGTTTCACCGCACAGCGTTGTCAAGATCCGGCGGATAACTCTAATGGAAGGCATGATCAATGTCCTCTAATCAGCTAATTCTAGGTAGAGAGTCATTACTGAATATCCCGAAAGCATAGTTTACCGGAGCTCATTCTATGAACGGACAAATTTCAGATAATAATTTCAAGCCGGTGGAATTAGCTGATCACTAATAACTGGTGCTTTTCCCAGATGGATTTTATAACTTAATGACCAAAGAAATTATCAAAGTTCACTCGAAAAAGTGTTGCACCATACTCCATTCAAAACATGTTAGCTGTTACAATGACAAAACAAAAAACGATCTAGATATGCCTTGATTTGTCAAAGAGATCAACTAACGAACTTCCGTGAAATGTCCCGAAATATGAGGCAGGGTGGTGCGATGCCTTTTAAACTTGATTCATTGTCTCCAAATACAAAAAGAATACACACAACTCAGTAACGGAAAATATCACCAGTTTTAACCCTCGCCGGCACAGGCCATTTTGCGTCCTTCGACGGCACAAGGGGTGGGGGGTTGGTACGACCCCCCCCCTCGCGTTTGGCCCCTGATCGAGCTAGAGCTTCGCGGAAAAAAACGAGCGTGTTGCCCGTCACGAGACAAAGCCGATGATACCCAATTTTAAGGTCCTAGGTCATTCCAGGTCAGGTCAATGACCCGAAAACCGGTAAAATCGGGACCTGTTAGAAAGTCGTAAAGAGTGGCTGTTATGTGGTTTTCCGAGGCACTGATCACGAATATCGTGTTAGTTTTGATCAGAGATGATGTCTTTAAGCATTTAGACCAGGTCGGGTCAGGTCAGGTCGGGTCAATCGGTAGGGGTTGTGACGGGTATTCGTAATACGTGTCAACCGCCTCTGACAGCTTCGTAACATGTTACGAAGGCACCAAAACTACTTCTTAAATGTTCAAATGGTTGCTAAATTCGAATTCAGCTCCAAAAACTAGCCTAGAAACATGTAAAACTCGAAAAAGTGAACCGAGGTCACCCGAGGTCACCAAAGGTCAATGACCTGACCTGACCTTCAGGTGACCTTGAAACCCACCCTAATGTATGGGAGCAACATCAAATCACATGTTTGAACGTTTGAAACCACGAAAGGCTTGCAAACGCGCGGCTAATGCGAGCCGACATACGCCGAATCGCGATTCCGGCCAAACATGGTCTCGGAAAAGAAGTCACAGGTCAAAGGTCATTTGAGTCAGGGTCATGAAATTTTCAGGGTAGGTGTAAAATTGATCAATGCGAGGGTACTGAAAGTTTCGTCGCGATCGGCCGCTTTTTACGCGAGTTATTCGCGAAAAACCTTAGGGGGGGTTGCATCAACCCCCCCCCCTGTGCCGGCGAGGGTTAAGAAAAGAGAATCATCTGATTTCAACACATGTGGCCAAAATACCTCCTACTCTGTACCACTCTGCCATTATTAACCATTTTTTGTGGAGTTGTGTTAGCTGTTCGTCCATGTTCACTGGCCTTGTCCCAAGAGCAGTTAAGTTTTCTTTTGTATATACTCTCAAGCTCGAATAAGGAGACCTGAAGCAAGCTGAAGTTCGTCTAAATACAATTCAAAGCGATTTGTGATCGCATTAAGTTGAAAGATGGCTAATTTTGCTTTACGCGACCGGTCACCGACATACGAAACGACGACAGAAGAGGCCGGAGATGGATGTATATTTAATATTTATTGTAGGTAATAAAATCCAGCCAGCTGCTCCCGTCCGCCACCTTCGACCGCGCCCACCAGCTGACCTGAAACGACCTCCGCGCGTGCTCGCATTTTAGTTGGTCATCATTTCAGGGTTTCACATCATTTATAAAATTCAAAGTACTCACCTAGTGTGGTAAATCCCACGTAGCTACATAGATACAGGCGTGAAGGGTGTGTTTATGGTTACTGACACGCCCAGTTTCTAAAGATATCATAGGTATGCCATTCAACATGATTTACTAAAAGGTCGTTAAATGTCACTAGTAACTGCATTGCTATTGTAAGATTAAGGTACCTTCTTTTGTCAAAATAGAATCGATGACCTAATGTATAGCATTTAAATGAATTTCAATTCTACTTGGAACTTTATTAGAAGGAAATTTGGAACAAAGCCAATTAATAAGTATCGATTCCCTAGGCAGATTGATGACCTGTTCGACATAATGCGATGGTAATCAAAAGTGTGGCCAACTCCATTGTCGAAAAGGTGACCGGGTCACCGGCACGATGAGCTGTCGGTCACGGCAGCGGACGTGGCGACTCCCGATGGGAAGGTACCCACGAACAGCAGCGTCTGGCGGGAACAGCGCAGGTAAGTACATCGGCGACCAGGGACTCTGCGCTCTACAGAACGACGCCTGAACCGAGGTATGTACTACTACAGAGAACAGGGAACTGCGATAAAAGTCTTCAAGGATTTTACAGTATTCGCTTTGATGCCAAGAACTATGGACAAAATTAATCACAAACCAATTCGACGAATAAAAGGATGGCTGAGAATATACCGCTGCTTCACTTCTCCTCCCTCTTGGTCCATTCCACCGGCGCCGCCACCTCCTCCACCTCCCACACAGCCATCGTTCTGTAGATCAGAGTCTTTGTGACGCTCTCGGAATACATGTCAGGTAGACGTTTCAATTTTCTCTTATGGCGTCGGCCGACAGCACCGGAAGTCCTATCCAGCACGAGATGGGTCCGGCGACATCTCATGCTCTGTCTCGGTTCTGTTTCGGTTCGGGGGCGGCCTGCATGGCTGTCATAAGATATCTGAGAACATCTGCTGGGTTTCTCAGCCACCGATATAGTGAGCGGAGCCCACCAGCGCGGCGGCCGAAGACGGCCGGCGTCAACCAGTTTCAGTGTTTGGAGTACCGGCAACCGATACTAGAACATACAAACCCAGTGGCAGACAGACGACATACAGTATCCAGAGATACAGTTTCTTTACGGAGACCCAGATCATCTTCCTCATAGGCCACAGCGACACTGGACGCCTCACATCGTCCCGATCTGACGGCTGCCAAGCTGTGCTTGTTCAGGCCACTGCCCATCCTCTATGGACAGCATCACTCTGCTGCTGTGCCCGTTAGCTGAAGTTAGCCGCAGGCGAACAACACTGCCGGCCGCGGCCATTGTGAGGTCACGATGTGTTGGCAGAGAGCCGCGCGACGTACCCGACGTCGAGGCAGAGGGGTCAGGGGTTCTGCCGAGTGCCGAGCCTCGAAACTCCCGGCCGCTGGAATGTGATAACAGGACGATGGAATGTGCTCATATCAATAGTTCAGTCAAGCATGGTCCAAAAACCAGGTAACACCCTTTTGGGGAGAATGGTGAGGAGGGGTCTCAATGCCAAGAACAGGTTGATTCGCGTCTGCACACTTAGACGTGCCCCGTCAAGGCCACACTCCAATTTTTTCGTCATAATTGGTTTATTCAATATGCTTGCATGTTTTACATAGCTATCCATATTCCATACCGTCTACCGACTCTTCAAGGAACTGGCTGAATTCAAAGTCACGTAAATGGCAACACTTGTCGTCGACAGAATGTCGAAGCGTAGTCCGGAGTTCATATTACACACGCTCTTGACACGATTTCTAGGTTCTGATTCAATAAGCGTGTGTAGCTGGAAGCCCTCGGCCGGTCCATGAACAGCGCCGGCCTCAGTTGCAGTGGCGCGACCCGCGGTGATAACTCGAGCGTTCAACTCGCCGCCTGTGAGCGGACCCGTCATTGTGCTGTTGATTGCATCCGCGGCGCTGATCTATAGTGTCGGCCGGCTGTATCGAGTGGCTGATATATGCGTCGATGGCGTGCGCGGGGCAGGCCGCTCGGGCCATCGCTCTTACGGCGTCTAAATATCCAACAGGCCGTATCCGGCAGCACGTAGGTACATATACAGCGGACGAGGTACGACCGACCGGCTGGGTGTGCCCGCCGGCCACCGGCGCCACTACCGTGCCGGTGGCGTAACTATAATGCCTACCGAATTGTTCATATGTATGTAGCTATCCGAGGATGAAAAGTTTGGCATCTGTGTGACGCGACGACACTAAAACCGGTGAGCACATTAAGTACAGATGAATATATTGCACAACCTACTCTGGAATATGAGTATGTATATGTGAGTCCTATACAGTGTGTGTCATAATTAATTGCCCAAGAACATTATACGGAATTACACGAACATTGCACGACAACCCAATACTTGCTTTGAGAGCATTTCGGATAGCCACGCTCAGCAAGGACGTGCCTCTTGGAATGTGTGCGGCCTGACGATCCACAGATCCGTGTGAGGGAATGAGCGAACATCCGTCTGGTAGCGCGTGTTCGGTATCGTTATACGTAACACTGGCGGGAAAATGCAATTTGCTCAGACCTGGCTAGCGACTGAGCTATGACTATTCTTCAGTATGGGGCAAGGCGATCCCGTTCACTAGTTTTCTTATTGACACGGATCCGCAACTTTCTGTACAAACCAGTCGCAGCCCGAAACGGAGACTTTCCGTGATAAGCAGAAGTGAAACATTTTACCTTACCACCACAAACATTGTTTCATAATATCCACGATACAGAGAAACTTGGTGGAAAACCAATACAATATTAAATAATCTACAAACCCTTAATAAACTACATCCAGCAAAACAAATCAGTCTTGAAACGGTCCACAATACGTATCTCACCACCTGGCACCCGAGGTCACCCATGGTGAGCCCAGAGCCCCCCCCCCCCCCCGTCCCCCCCCCCACGGCCATTCTCCTTGCCCGTGGTCGCCCCTGGCGCCTGCTGCTGGCCTCTGGTCATCGTCACTGACGTTGGAAGCTGACCGAACGATGCCAATCGGACCGATCCCAGCAACAGCCAGCAACACCAGGCCGCGACCTTGGCCAGCCGGTCGCTGGGCGGCGGCCCATGGCGGGGTCGGGATGGGGCGGGGAGGCGGCCCGTGGCGGGGTCAGGTCGGGGCGGGGTCAGATCGGGGTTGGGGAGGCGGTCCGGGAGGGATCAGGAGGGTGAGGGTCAAGTCGGGGGCGGGGAAGCGGCCTGAAGAGGGATCAGGTCGGGGCGGGGGCTGCCGACAGGGGGCTGAGGGCTGCGTACGACTGTTGGGGTTTGTGGGCACCGGGGGAAGGGCGGCAGACCGGAGCGGAGACGAGTAAGGGCGCGGATGGGGACGACCAGTGACTGACCTGCTCTGGTCTGCATCCACCCTGAACTGGTGACAGCTCCACTGGATGTGTGGGAAGTGGGGAGTCATGCCAGTCCTTCCAGTGGTGTCGCCAACCATCGCGTTTTGGGGCAGCATGACGGGGTCATCAGGTCAGGATCGACGATACCCGGTGTCCCTGAGACGGTGGTCGATGCAGACTGAGAGAACCGAGTACGCTGCAGATTAGCAGGAGTTGCTCAGACAAGGAAATGATTGCAAGTGAAGCTAATCGGTGTAAGTTATGTCATTAGACCTGCAAAGCATTGTTTCCTAAATTATATCTTCAGCAGTCATACCTACTCATAAGTGCACTTGCACAGCGTCTTTTCATACAGCTTCATGGCCTCTTAGTTGATTTAATGGTCTTTTCACGTAACGTTTTTTTGTGTATGTTCACGTTTCACGTTTTTTTTTTTTGTTCTTTTTTCCATGTTTTTTCTTTTTCTTCAGTCTACTTCCGCCAACCCCTTAGGCGTCTTTCAGCTAGGGAGAGCTGGAACACACGCTTAAGGAGCTGGCGGAGGTCGAGACCGCACCTCATCAAATCCTACCGGATATCGAGGTAAGAGACGGGTAAGGCTCTTATCTCAGGCACATCACATCACCCAGGCGCCGGCGGCGTCAACGTTAATTGTGAACTTATCTCTACATACGAGTATGCAGGGAACCGAGTCAGTAATGCCATAAAGGGGTAGACTAGGTCGTTAGCTGACCCAGTTTATACGCACGCGCACATTAACGAGGCCTACATAGAGAATGCCTAGTGCCATTCAAAATGGGATGGAGTTGAATTAGGTGCATTCTGGAGCACATTAACGCACAAGTTTGCAGTCTGGGAATTGCAGTAGTCAATTTCAGATATGTTCAGCAGATGTGCCGGCTCCAGCTATGCCGGTGAGCCGGCTTAATGCCCAAACTTGCCCGGCCAGCGAGGCGGTGATTACGTGCGTTTCCATCAGGATTCAGCAGTAATACTGTTTCCCAGAAAACGCTGGACCGCTGTGTTGCTGGTACGGTGGCGCAGGAAACGAGCCGTTCTATTGTTACCGGGCTACCTGGAACGGGGATGGATCGCCTATTTGAAATAGATAACCAGGGGCACCTTCAATCGTCATGAAATAGGCCAAATGGATTTATACGCTTCCCTGAATCACGCATCCATCGGACAGTGCAGGCCACAAATATTCAAACCCTTTCAGGACACACAAATCCACCATCAAGAACACTCAAGTTAATCAACGAAAAATTATTGCAATTATCAGAAAAAGTATTATTGCTGCTACATGGAAGTTCTCTTTACGAAAACAAAAAAGCTTGAGCATCTTTCTAAGAAGGAGTCTATGATACACGCTTGGAAACATTTAAATTTATTTTTTTCCGTATAGACAGGCACTACATATTTTTAATTAGATTGAGCATATTAATCAATGGGAATATCGAATGGGATATATCAAACAACATATCAAATGGGATAAACACAAACATTTGCTCTTAAAACCCTGCTCTCTCGCCAACGTTTCCCAAAAGTTCGTATAGCCACGTCGTTCCCTGTCAGTGTCCAGTACCTATCCATAGCCGTCCGAACACCAAGGGCACGGGCTTATGCATAGGCCCAATAACCATAAGTTCATCGTCGATAATTCGATTTTACTCGGTGGTATTCGCGCCCGGAGAGGCGCACTTTTAGCCGCTCAATAGACCGACGTATATCGATAGCTCGACCTTAATGCGATCTACTTAGGAGACTTATTGCCTATTGCATTTAGCTCGGCCCTCGGACTGCCCACGCTGGCCCCGTGCCCCGGGCATGCACTGCGGGTAAGGGGGGGGGGGGCTCAATAGGGGCTCAACAGTCGGCATGGTGACGGCCCGGGCCGGCGCGGAGCCCAGCCGGTCGGCACAGCGCGCACAGCGCTCTCGGCCTGTGCCGCAGTGCAGCCGTGTCGTGCGGGACAGCCTACCTTCCAGTGACGCTCCGCGCCGGCCGGCCGGCTGAGGTGCAGCCAGACGGTGACTCGGCCGCAGCACCCATCCCTGCTCCCTCTGACGAATGCAGTGGACGGACCCGTTTATTATTCATGTCCTTTTCTATAGCTTCTTGACAATTTGGTGCATACTGGAAAGCACAAACGATTCAGCATAGCTAGTGGCAAAGTTCACATTTGCATAAATTGCAAACATGCAGACATTCGATGAAGTTTAGCTTACAATAGATATTTCGATATTCTGTTTGTGTTAGACAAAGACATTATACCAAGGAGAATCAGACGCAAAATAATAATCTTACATTTGTTCAACCATCCCTATTAGACAACTTGTTTCTTTTCATACGTATGACATGTCCTGGAACAAAAATAAAATCCAATTAACGAATGTGTTCGGAGAAATGGCTGAAAGAAGGCAGGAGGATATGATAAAGGCATTGGTACGTATTCCAGCCCAGTACGTGTTTCTCAGACCAGAATAATACAAACGAGAAACGTGTTTTTAGAATTATACGCCACCAGGCACGGTCAGCGGCCAAGCCAATAGCAGTGTCAGAGCCAGAAACATATGCCGAAAAAGAAACAGATATTAATTGCGAGGCAGTAGGCACCTATGCAAGGACCATATGGTGAGAAAAAGAGGGAGGTAGAGAGTGAGAGAGGGAGAGGGAGAGGGAGAGGGAGAGGGAGAGAGGAAGAGGAAGAGAGAGAGAGAGCGTGACGATTCCGGATATGGATTGCTATTAATGGCCAGACCGGTTGCCAAAGGTCACGGTAAGATGGCCGTCACGGGTACTGTGACGGCTGGTAGACCGGTTGGTAAAGGTCACGGTCACGGGTAGTACTGTGAATACGGGCGACTTGCGTACCAAACTCTTCCCGCTAAAGGGATCATCACCTGCTAACTTCTAAGAAAACTTCTAACAGCAGCATGACTTTTCATTGTTCATTGCTGATTGATGGCCACTGGCGGCGGGAGGTCAGTCGCCAAAATAACGGTTGACCTTCTCTAACGCGTGTTGTTCGATAGGACAATCAAACTACCATTTACACCACACATCACATCGCTCGTATAGGAAAGATTGATGGGCGGAACTGCGTACAAATCACTTTTTATTTACTGCCAGCTTACGTCAGCTAAATGTCCAATGGTGCTACCATTTCTTAGTTAGGGCACTTAGTCCGATTGTTCAGCGGTGAGCTAGCCAGTGTGGGGGAATGCGTCACTCACAGAGAGGGAGAGTGGGAGTCGAACTGTGGTGGCAAACCTTCACAGAAAAGCGTCCTCTAGGCAACACGTCCATACAGTCACTTCATTACTGTAATACGAATTCAGAATTAATTTATCAGTATGGACATTTCCTTAATTAGGGTGAATATTCATGTGCCCACTAAAAATGTTGAGCTCCCTTACTTGAATAATTGATGAGAAGACTTCGACATGCAACAGCCAGAACAAATGAAATTATTTTCAGCTAATGTGCATAATGTACCAGTAAGCTACATCTTCTCTAAAGAATACATCAAATGACTTAGGGCATCTCAAGCTGTATGCAACATATAAAACAAAGCAAACATCAAGACCTCCTGTCGCGTTACTGGACCTTGTCCTTGCCCATCCAGGGTCACCGACTCTAATCCTGCGGACTGTCCCGTCCCGTCCTTTCCCCACTCCGTCCGGTATCCCGCCACAGTCCCGCCGCCATTATGCCTAATACTTCCTTTGTTTACGGCTCCATTTGCATGTATTTCTATTCGGGTTCCGGTGCGCGGTCCCCGCCAGTTCCATTCTCTCTGTCGGCAAACGTGACAATGAATGTAAATAGAGAGGGAGGAGCGGGTGGCGCGCGCCATTGTGCTCCCGGAGGCGGTCGGAGGTGCGCCGCCACCCCCGGGCAGCCCCGCCGGCTCTCCGCGCGGCCGTAATGGCTCCGGTATTTACGGCCAGACGCTAATTACCGCCGAGAACGGGGCGTTCACGGGGATGCCCTGCCGCGAACGGGTTACAGAGGAGCGTTCACAGCGGCTCATCGGAGGCAGCGGGGTCAGCGGGTGGTCTGCAGCGGCATTCACTCACCGTCAACTTTTCACCTACAAACGGAAACCCTAATTATGTCCCGGCTGAGGTAACTAATTTACTCCTATCATCTCCGAGTTTCATCAGCGCGGGACATCACTAGTTTCTCCGAAGTGGCGGCGTGCAAGCAGGCTACACCATATCTGACTCATACTAAGCAGGTCGTCAAAGCGCTCCTCGTGGATTCGGGCGGCCGTCGTGGGTCGCCAACTACTCAAACTCTCTGATGAGCGGGTCGGGGCGTGACGCTCCTCAGTACGCCATCAGCAGGCCGGCACAGACGTCGGGATGACGTCACAGGGCGTCTAGACAGTGTGATCTGAAACGACCACCGTCGCCACCGGAACTCCACTGGGCTGCCAGTGGGACCTGCAGGGGTGGGGCACCTGATGGGCACCCAGTGGACGGGGACAGGTGCCTCAGATATGGCGGACTCGAGCACATTTCCAGAGAATGCTCGAGCAATTCCTCTACAAGCTACAAATATGCATACTAGAGTTGCAAAGTTTTCCCAATGGGCTGCTACCGGCACCGCCCCGCCCCACAAACATTTTCTGGGATACCGGCATGCTACCACGCCCCAAGCAAAAAAAAAAAACGCCAAATTACCGGCATACTAAAAAACCTGCATTCTTGATTCTGGCTTACCCCTTCATGAGATGCCACATTTTGGCAATTTCAGTAACCGCCCCACCCAACAGCCACCCATTGTCCAACTTATTACAATTCAATAGCCTCTTAGTGTGCAAAGTTTGAATCATATGCTGATAATTTTTTGTGCAAAATCAAAAATACCGGCATGCTACCAGCAAGACATGCCAGATACCACGAAAAAACCTGCGGTAGTGAAAAATTACCGGCATGCCGTTAGTGCGGTAGGGAAATTTTGCAACTCTAATGCATACCTATGAACTTTCGCAATGGTAGCGGTGCAAACGCTGTCAAGTTTCCATTGCTATTTGCTTGAAAGACTTTTCGGCCTTGATAAAATATTAGGTACATCCGTTCTAGCTGGAGGAGTGCATACTGTATACCTAAGTCCTACGAGTTGGTGATCCTCGCCCAGTGAGCCCGCCCACGACCGGAGAGCCCCGTTCCGAGGGAAGTCTCACTCAGTGAGCTTCTCACGGAGGTGAACCTCGCTCGCTGAGCCCTCGGGTGGTGGCCTAGCCCGGTAGAGAGCCCCTACCCCGGGGGTGGCGACCCTCACCCTGCAGTGAGCCCCTCCCCGGGGGTGGTGACCTTCCCTCGCTGAGCCCCCGGGGGTGACCCCTCGCCGGTCGGACGCCCCGCCCGATCGATGCAGCCTAGGTGCGGACGGAGAGCGGTGTGCCACATCTGTCGTTGCGCGCCACTAAATAGTAATTAGCCGAGGTGCCACCATGGGGACGCCGCGACTGATGCATGAGCAGGCGGCAGAGGTCGGGCGCCCACCGCCGCCAGCAGCTGGCAGCCTGCCAACAGGCTCCCGGGGAGAGGGCGGAGGAGGGGAGCCAGAGAGGCATGGGTGGGTACTGGTTAGCACATAGAGTAGAAAGCAGCATCAGGGAATAAGTGTCACAAGTTCGCAAACTTCAAACAAACTCATCAGCCAGCCAACCGACCAATCAATGGCGGCACCCGTGACAGCGAGTCGCCTGCTCCATTTGACCCAGCTCTGTCACTGGGTGAGAGGTCACGCCCCGCCCTGTGAAGAGTCCATCTCACCGCCGGGTCGGTCATCTGCAGCTCCGGGTAAGGAGGTCCTAACAATCCCGGGTTTCGGGCTGGTCGTCCGCCGGCGCGCTCGGGCCGGGCTCAGATCGACACTTTGACCCGGGAACACGCGGCTCCTGCGGCGAAAGCCTCGTCGAAGTCCGATGAGCGCTCATGAGCCAAGACAGAGGACGCCATTCATACCAATCACACGGCGACGGGAGCCTCTTGACGTGTCTGCTAGGAGAGCGAGGGCATCGGACCCGGCGACCCAGAGCGTCGGCTTTATGGGCCACCCACATTGGTATAGCGCGGCAGTGACCTCGTCGATGTCAAAACGGTGCATTCATGCATTCCAAAACACGCGATGAATTCTAGGGAGCCCGGTGGGGACTGTCGACCGGAGCAGTGCGGCATTCGGCAGCGTCAGTGCGGCATTCAGCGTGCCAGTTTCCAGTCAGCCATCCGCCACAGCTCCACCGCATCAGCTCTGTTTATTTGTGAGACGTCTCTGCGAAAATTGATAAACCCTGAGCACGTTTTTGTTGACGCTGTTCATATTAGACTTGCATAGCATAAGGTAATAGTAAACGTAAAAAACAGGTCATACAACATTGAAAACTCAAATAAAACAAGTTCTATTTCGACAAAGCATAAGCTTCTGCAACACGTTGACTGGCAATTTGGAAGGCAATAGATAACCTGCAAATGTGCTTACAATTGATAAGGTGAGGACGAACACACTATGGAAGCACTTATTCCAGTCCCAAACTCTTCAAACACCTTCGCGGCTGCAACATAGCGAGAGAGAGAGAGAGAGAGAGAGAGAGAGAGAGAGAGAGAGAGAGAGAGAGAGAGAGAGAGAGAGAGAGAGAGGAAGAGAGAGAGAAGGAAAGAGAGAGAAAAGAGAAAGAAGGCTGTGACCTATTGTTATCAGTTTTCTCGACCGGCTGTTTTTTTCCTTAGAAATAAAACATTTGTCACTTATTTGTTTTTTTTCTTCAAATCTTCAAAACTGTTGTTTTGTCTCACTACTTGGCAGAACTTATAAAAATGCTTACCAAGCCTTGTTTCACCATTTGAAAGTCAGTGGTAATACAAATTTAACAGAAAGTAGCCTACACACTCCCAAAACTAAATCAAATTCCTCAGCAATAAAGGATGACTTAATGAGCTGGCCTCTTCTACATCTCTCTGACAGAGCGAGAACACAACAAAACGGATGTTTCGCTGGTTACCCTAACGAGATAGGTAAACGAGCTGCAACAGACACAATAGTTGCTACCGCGAACTGCATCAACACATACCGAACCGAACACAAAAACTGGATTCGTTCAGCATCTCCTTCTGTGTAAGATCTGACATTAAACCTGATTGTTCGCATAAGGTTCGCAGAATGGTTCGTATGTTACACAAATTGGTAGATAAAAATAGCATACGCGTCTCGAGCTTTGGGACAGTGATATGCTGACAACCACAACACCTGAATAGATTAGTTTCGTTCACGATCTACGTAAGGGGTTGAAAATTCCATGTCTCGGAAGTGCCGCGGCCTATGGACCGTGGAACTACACAGAGAAATGGTAGGCTGTGCCGGTGGACGGAGGTGTCCTGCGGAACAGGCTACCTACCCAAAACTATAGTTCGTTTTTTTTTCAAAAGGACTCTGGCTCCAAGCACGTTTTTCGAAAAAGCACGCGTTTTAGCGACCAAAACGAGCAAAAACCACTGAACTCTAATATATACTGGAAGGAGCATTGGTGACTTGTTTTTGTCTATCGATTTCCGCCATGTTGTGTATACCAGAAATATAAATTGCATGCCTACGGTAGCAGAGGTGCAGTTAAGTGAGAGGTACACTACTCAAAAGTGCTGCTGCTTCATGCTTGCAGTTTGATTGCAGTGATCAACTTTTCAAGACTTTGGTATACACAACATGGCGGAAATCGTTAGACATTCTGGCCCATATACGGCCAAGGCGAGTGCCTCCCCCTGGCAAAAACTGAACCTGAGAAACTCGAACGTCGCCTTATTTTAACATGTGAAATATTCCCAATAATTTTCATACGTGCATTTTGGAACCAGTTATGGGAACAGTGGTGACGTCATGCTGTCAAACTTGTATTGCAATGTAACGTATAACTATCATGGACGAAACCGCTTACTCGATTATAACCTCGGCAACAGTGAAAAACGAAGTTTCCCCCCAAACCGTCGAAACTTTGTCCCATCGTACGGACATTGGGTGCCTGCTGCCACCAGTGACGTCATCATAGTATGCTAATTTTTCAAGACACAATTTCCCGGTACTTACCGTGCACAATTTGAAATCGAATATTTTTTCAGTAAGAAATTCTTGGCCAGACGCTGAAGCTGCCAAAACTCACGTGAGAGGTTCGAAAAGGAACTTGGAGCCAGCGTCCTTTTGAAAAAAAAAAAAACGAACTATAGTCTACATGCATCCATTAGTATGCATATATACGACACACAAAAACCAGTACGATTAGATGACAAAAAGTCAGAAGACAAAAGTCAAATTTCAAAAAGTCAAAAGACAAAAAGTCAAAAAGATAAAAGTCAAATGGCAAAAAGTCGAATCCGCTAAAAGCCAAAAGACAAATAGTCAAAAAAGGAAAAAGGAAAATAAGCAAAAAGTCAAAAATGCAAAAAGTTAAAAGCAAAAAGTCAATACCGCAAAAAGTAAAAAAAAAAGTCAAATGGTAAAAAAAGGTCAAATAAGCTTAAGGTCAAATGCAAAAAGTCAAAAAAGCTTGAAGTCAAAAATATAAAATCAAATGTCAGAAAGTCAAAAGCAGAAAGTCAAAAGGAAAAAAGTCGAAGTCCAAATGATAAAAAGTCAATTACAAAAAGTCATAAACAAAAATATTAATTGCACGAGACAACAAAATAATAGTTTCAATAGAATAAATCTGAAGAATGGTAGTTCCTAACCCAATCTAACCCAACCTAACCTAAACTAACCTAGCCTAACTTAACCTTTTTTAACCCTCGCCCGCAGGGCATTTTTCATAACACGGCCTGGCAGAGGGGGGTTGATGCGACCCCCCTCGCAATTGGCTCCTATGGCACCTAGAAACGCCAAATTTGGTAAGTAGGTGGGACCCCTGGAGTTCTTACCCCTGTGCAAATTTGATTGCTCTAGGTCAATATTTAGGGGGTTTTGGGGGTAGGTATGAATGTAAAAATTTCGCTAAAAACAGGCCAACAGTTTTTCGCTTTTAACTTTTGATCTGATTATAGAGCATCGATAGAGCAAAAAGCAAAGCACCAGTGAACTCAGCACGTCAAGGCGCGTCGAATGATATACTTTTTTGCTTGCTTAAGTGTACTTAAAAAGTTAAGCACATCTTAAGTACAACCTAAGTCTTAAGAATGGTCAAAATGCTTAATGTTGCATATCATTCGACTCGGCTCTTCAAGAGGAACAGAATAATACCATTTTGAAAGCTGTATCTTTATTATGTGACAAGTTATTGGCACAAACGTCATTTGACGTAAAAGCTACGCGTTGCTGTAGAGTGTCAGCTATTGTCAAATACAAATTGACCTCAGTTGACCTCATTTGACCTGACCCATGGATAAATACACCAAACAAAGAAGCACCAAGTGACATAATGTTAAGTACTGAGGTTTCTTAGCACAAAAGTGATAGAACGAAGCGGATATCTCCAGTATTTTCCGAATTGAATATTGGCCCATAGGCTTAACATTACAACGTAATAAAAAAAACGAACTATATGTTATACAACTCGGTGAGCTTAGCACATCCTGAAATTTTTAAGGAAATCGGTCCAAAACTGTGAGTTGGACCGGTGCATAAAGAAAATTGAAATTTGACCATTACCTTGTACCGGTTTTCCTGACCTGGTGACCTAACCCAGGTCACCCGGACCTGAAATTTTTAAGTCATATGTAAAAAGGTTGCCCAATAGGCTGTGCCAAAATTGGCGGCGCTGCGCGCCGCAACTTTGTTTTTACAGTATCTTCGAAAAGCCTTAGGGGGATCGCATCGTACTCTCCCCCTGCCAGGGTCAGGGTTAATACATTTGGATGATTTTTGGGTGGGACTCCCCCCCCCCGATTCCCTGACTGGGGAATGCGTCCCCCCGTTCCCCCGCTTTCGACGCCAATGATAAAACGCGTGGTCTCGTTATGGAAATACCGTGCAGGGCGATATGAAAGTTGCCAGTCCGACGAATTGTGACATTCATCTGACCTTTGAGTGGTAGGCATTAATCGATTAAAGGTAGTGTGCCACCTTTGAAAGATTTCCCATTTTATTTTTCCTAGGATAAGAAGCTTCTGTTTTACCTAATATCGCAAAAAAAAATCAAAAAATGGGCCTGGAATAGTGCCTTTTTCGCCTAAAAGTTTATCG